>NW_006775845.1:536848-574221 GCF_000442215.2 Lipotes vexillifer
CAGGAATTTCTTCACTGGTTCCCAGTCAACTCTTCCTAACATAGGTTCATCTTTTATTTTTAGAGCTTTGTTTGGATCTATATGTCTTTTAGCTCTGAGTAGTGCCTTCCATGAGATAATTCAATTCTGAGAAATCAAACCAGGTGAAGATGAAATGTAAGATTTTCCCCACCTCTACTGTACTTTTTGTCTGCTTTTAAAGATGTATTCTTTCCCTCCAGGATTTCTTGGCACCATCTATATTTTTTCCTCTTAGTTACAGAACATTTTGGGTTTGATGGTATCCTAGCAATTGTGCAGTCCACCCTTCTTATCTTACAGAAGAGGAAATAGAGGTCTGAAGAAGTATCTGGCTTGTCAATAATTATATAGTTAGTGACTGAATAGGGACTTGAACACAATTTTTCAGATTTCCAGTTTCACGTGCATTCTACTTCCACGAGAGGCCAACTAATTGACCAAGTCAAGAGAATAAAAGCAATTCCCATTCAACGCAAACTGAAGAAAAAATATGGAAAAGAAGAAATAAGAGTTTTCAAAGTATTGGGTTTCACCAGGCAAAAGGGGAAGATTTTGAGCCATGTGGAGGAAAGAGGCAGAGAGGTATTGCTTTTTGGATGGATTGCTTTTAAGCCCACTGCCAGATTGCTTTATTCTCTGGGCAAGTGCCTGCATGTTTATTTCATGGGTTAAATGAGCCCTTCAAGGTGAATGAAACACTGTCTCATTTCCACGTGAACAAAAATTTTAAAAAGAACTTTTTCCCTTTTGGGAGTTTGTCACATTAAATCTGCTTGTTTTGAGCATCTATGTTGAAAACAGGCTAAGGGGGACTGGAACTTCATCTTATTTCTCTAACTGGCTTCTTGCCTTAACTGTCTTGCAAGAAGTGATGATGTCTGGGCGCCCTTTTCCTTCCCCGGCTCAGCACTGAATATCCACTGTCCGCTGGGTAGCGTCTCTTTTTGGGCAACCATGCCCTAGGTCAGGATGGTTTGTTTTCAGTATAGGCCCAGCTGTTCAAGGATTACTTTTTCAGAGTTGGAAACCACTAATTTGAGCCCCGAGGCAAAAGGCTGAGAATAAAAATGTAAAGAAAAATGTCAAAGAACTTTTTGTCAGATTGTCGCCTTTCTATTTGGAACTGATTCTATCTTCAGTGTTATTCAGTATCCCTGCTCTAGACATATTGCTCTAAAGAACATGATGAAAAGTCATAAATATTAAGTGAAAACACACATCCTTCTCCTTTCTTCTAGGCAACAAAAGCAAATATTAAAAAGGAGTAGAATGAAATTTATAATCTTCCTTCTGAATAAAGAGGTATTTCATGATAACACGAGGGGCTTGGGTTCTGGGCCTGGACTCTCAAGTCCCTCATTGTGTAAATAAAAGACAATGATCAAAGCAAACATTTTGGTGAGGAAAACAACTTCGGAGCCATCCTTACCATAATGGGTTGCTGAAGTTGAGTAATTAGTAGCTACAGAATTTAGAGCAGGGTTTTAGGAAGTCAGTCTCTGTAGCTGAAAGCATATGCCACGTCATGGGAATTTGCTGTACCATAAGAATATTCAATGAATTCTTTAAAATGAAGAAAATGGAAAGAGATAAGTATCAAGTTCAATAATTGAAGCTTGTTGTATTTTGGAAAGTTGGCTATTTTTCCGTTTGTATTTAGATTACACTTACAAACCTTTGAATCATAAATCCCTGTGATTTTTAATAAAGGTCAACAACAATATAAACACACATTTAAAACCAATTCATAATCACATTTCCCCATTCAATGATACATATTTTTGCATAATAGTCTCCATTGTTCTTTTCATAGGCCTATGTGTTTTATGATATTTATAACCACACTATTTTATATTATGCTTCTTTTTTTTTTTTTTTGCATTACGCAGGCCTCTCACTGTTGTGGCCTCTCCCGTTGCGGAGCACAGGCTCCGGACGCGCAGGCTCAGCGGCCATGGCTCACGGGCCCAGCCGCTCCGCGGCATGTGGGATCTTCCCGGACCGGGGCACGAACCCATGTCACCTGCATCAGCAAGCGGACTCTCAACCACTGCGCCACCAGGGAAGCCCTATTATGCTTTTTTTAATGTAACATTCCGTTTCTCAACATTAAAATGTCCGATTTTTTATGAAATTAACAATTGCTATTTTAAATGATTGCATATTTCATATTATCTATCTTAATTTGCTAACTTCTACTATTGGCCCCTTAGATAGGTTACATTTCAGAAATATAGATGTGTATTATAGATAGCATTGCATTGAGCATCTTCATGTTTGTAGGTATTTATTTTATTAGTATTGAATTCCTTTCTCCTAACTAAATTACCCTAAATGGTATAAAGGTTAAAGATTATGAACATCTTTATGGTTCTTGCTGTACAACAACACGACACGTTGCTTTCTGAAGTGTTTATGTAATATGACCATATGACATCCTCTGCCGTGTTACGTATATTATTATCATTTCTTTGTTTTAATTTGCATTTCTTTGATTATTACTGGAATGAACATTTTCCTTTGTGGATTTTGTTTCATTGCTTTTGCTAGTTGTATTTATTTGGATGTGCATTGTCTATGACAGTTCAACAACTTATTTTTTCCTGTTTAATAGGCTCTCTGAGGAATAGTACACTTTGATCTCTGGACACTTGATTGTCTATTCTAAAGTGACCTTCAACACAGATGTAGAGAACAGACTTGAGGACACGGGGAGGGGAAAGGGTAAGCTGGGATGAAGTGAGAGAGTGGCATGGACATATATACACTGCCAAATGTAAAACAGATAGCTAGTGGGAAGCAGCCGCATAACACAGGGAGATCAGCTCGGTGCTTTGTGACCACCTAGAGGGGTGGTATAGGAGGGTGGGAGGGAGGCTCAAGAGGGAGGGCATATATGTATACATATAGCTGATTCACTTTGTTATACAGCAGAAACTAACACAACACTGTAAAGCAATTACACTCCAATAAAGATGTTAAAAAAATTAAAAAAACAAACAAACAGTGATCTTCAGGCCAGAAACATAGAACAGTTTCTTCTTATGTGAGATTTGCCTGAAACCATTGCACTACATTTTAGCTGAAATAACTATTTGTACCATGAGGAAACTATTCCACTTTCTCACTGTGTCCTCAGAGAGAGAGAGAGAGAGAGAGAGAGAGAGAGACCTTTCTCTGGGTGGCTCTTATTATACAGGCATTAATCCCATCACATCGCCCCACCCTTATGACCTCATCTAATCCTAATTACCTCCCACAGGCTCCATTTCCACATATTACCACATCGGAGCTTAGGACTTCAATACATGAATTTTGGGGGGACACAAGCATTCAGTCCATAACAAGAAGGGGAGAAGTCCCCTTCTCCCTCAGGGCACTCCAACCTCTACCCAAGCACATATCCTCTTAAGTAAGGGGGACTTGATGGGTGTTAAAAACAGAGGTGAAATTTCATGAACACTTGATTGAGCTTGTAAAAATCTAGTCAGTAGATATGGAACAAAATGAAATAAACAAACAAGAAAACAGTGTGGAAAGAAAGAAGTTGGAGCATCTTACATGAGGGCCAGTCTCTAAGCATGATTTGTGGGTATTGATGGTGGCATGTGGTTTCTTAAGAGTCCATTTGGAAGGGTATTTTTATGACTTGTAAATCATTCATTCTGAAGTTTGAGTCTCTGTCATGAACGATAGAGATGGACCATCATAATGCAGGGATCTTAGCAGCACTAGGAATTACGTCGTTGGTGACTTCCCTCCTCCCCCTCCCCCTCCCCTTCTCTCCCTTCCCTTCCCTTCCCTTCATTCCCCACCCACATCCCTTGCCCTAAGCACCCACATACCAACTGGCATCAGCCTAGTTACACATCTGGTTATTTCTTTATTTTTCTTTTGTGAGTCAGAAATGAATCAATATCCTGGCAAGGAGTTAAGAACGCTGGTCTTTTCAAAGAGCTGTTTTGTAGGTAAATACAAACATGATACTTCGAGTGTTTAAAAACTTAAGCTTGAATAGTTATTTTAGGATTAAAAAATTCCATTATTGATAATTTAAAAAATGCAATTAGTTTGTAGAATCTGAATAAATCTTATTTACACGTGGTAAAAATGCAAGCATTACAAAATGTGTGTGGTGAAAAACAAATTTCCTTCCCATCCTACAATCCCAGTTCCTTTGTCTCTCTTTTTCTCAGAGGCAACCACTACTAATTTCTTGGTAGTGCCCTATGGAAACACTCCCTATATAATCAAACTTAAATATTATTTATATAGTCCCCCTTAAAAAAACCCAAATAGAAAATACTATATATACCTTGTTTTTATTCTTATTTTTTTACTTTTAACTTATGTCTTGTTTCTTGGAAATTGGTCCATATCAGCACATACAGCTTTATCCCATTCTTTTTACTGGCCATATGATGAAGATATGCTGTAATTTATTAAATTAGCTCCCTACTAATAGGTATTTAGGTTATTTCTAGTCTTTTAAAAAACAAACCCTACTGCAATGAAAAGGCTTGTATATGTGTACTTGTGCATTTGTGCAAGTATATTTATAATATATTTGCATGCTGAATAATAGCATAAAGAGAAATGTGGTATTGTAGTGGTTAAAAGCATGGATATTAGAGTTTTACTATCCACTACCTGCCTACCACTTACTAGCCTAGGGACAAGTTCCTTAACTTTCTTTACCTCAGTTTCCTCATCTGTAAAATTAGTATAAATATTGGTATAAATAATAGTACACACTTCGGAGATATAAATATTAAGGGTGCTAATATAAGTACAGCACTCTGACATAAGCATATAATATGTTCTCTATAAATTATCTTATTGTGATAATTTTCTAGAAGCCAGGACGTTATCTTTGAGAAACATCAATACTATTATTGGAGAATAACTATTTTTCCCCAATGCTGATAAAGAAGAACTCATTGCCAAGCTTGTTATAAATATTGACATAACTGATGCTTAATTTTGGCTCAAAGGAGATGGCTGGGAAGGTAAATTGAGAGTAAGAACTCCTGCTGTAGGTGGGAGGTTGAATTTAGTCTCATTTGTTCTTTTCTTTTTACATCTTTATTGGAGTATAATTGCTTTACAATGGTGTGTTAGTTTCTGCTTTATAACAAAGTGAATCAGTTATACATATACACATGTTCCCATATCTCTTCCCTCTTGAGTCTCCCTCCCTCCCACCCTGCCTATCCCACCCCTCCAGGCAGTCAGAAAGCACCGAGCTGATCTCCCTGTGCTATGCGGCTGCTTCCCACTAGCTAGATAGTGTATATATGTCCATGCCTCTCTCTCGCTTTCTCACAGCTTACCCTTCCCCCTCCCCATATCCTCAAGTACATTCTCTAGTAGGTGTGTGTCTTTATTCCCGTCTTACTCCTCGGTTCTTCATGACATTTTTTTCCCTTAAATTCCATATATATGTGTTAGCATACGGTATTTGTCTTTCTCTTTCTGACTTACTTCACTCTGTATGACAGACTCTAGGTCTATCCACCTCATTACAAATAGCTCAATTTCGTTTCTTTTTATGGCTGAGTAATATTCCATTGTATATATGTGCCACATCTTCTTTATCCATTCATCCGACGATGGGCACTTAGGTTGTTTCCATCTCCGGGCTATTGTAAATAGAGCTGCAATGAACATTTTGGTACATGACTCTTTTTGAATTATGGTTTTCTCAGGGTATATGCCCAGTAGTGGGATTGCTGGGTCATATGGTAGTTCTATTTGTAGTTTTTTAAGGAACCTCCATACTGTTCTCCATAGTGGCTGTACCAATTCACATTCCCACCAGCAGTGCAAGAGTGTTCCCTTTTCTCCACACCCTCTCCAGCATTTATTGTTTCTAGATTTTTTGATGATGGCCATTCTGACTGGTGTGAGATGATATCTCATTGTAGTTTTGATTTGCATTTCTCTAATGATTAATGATGTTGAGCATTCTTTCATGTGTTTGTTGGCAGTCTGTATATCTTCTTTGGAGAAATGTCTATTTAGGTCTTCTGCCCATTTTTGGATTGGGTTGTTTATTTTTTTGTTATTGAGCTGCATGAGCTGCCTGTAAATTTTAGAGATTAATCCTTTGTCAGTTGATTCATTTGCAAATATTTTCTCCCATTCTGAGGGCTGTCTTTTGGTCTTGTTTATGGTTTCCTTTGCTGTGCAAAAGCTTTGAAGTTTCATTAGGTCCCATTTGTTTATTTTTGTTTTTATCTCCATTACTCTAGGAGATGGGTCAAGAAGGATCTTGCTGTGATTTATGTCATAGAGTGTTCTGCCTATGTTTTCCTCTAAGAGTTTGATAGTTTCTGGCCTTACATTTAGGTCTTTAATCCATTTTGAGCTTATTTTTGTGTATGGTGTTAGGGAGTGATCTAATCTCATACTTTTACATGTACCTGTCCAGTTTTCCCAGCACCACTTATTGAAGAGGCTGTCCTTTCTCCACTGTATATTCCTGCCACCTTTATCAAAGATAAGGTGACCATATGTGCATGGGTTTATCTCTGGGCTTTCTATCCTATTCCATTGATCTATCTTTCTGTTTTTGTGCCAGTACCATACTGTCTTGATTACTGTAGCTTTGTAGTATAGTCTGAAGTCAGGCAGCCTGATTCCTCCAGCTCCATTTTTTGTTCTCAAGATTGCTTTGGCTATTCGGGGTCTTTTGTGTTTCCATACAAATTGTGAAATTTTTTGTTCTAGTTCTGTGAAAAATGCCAGTGGTAGTTTGATAGGGATTGCATTGAATCTATAGATTGCTTTGGGAAGTAGAGTCATTTTCACAATGTTGATTCTTCCAATCCAAGAACATGGTATATCTCTCCATCTGTTTGTATCATCTTTAATTTCTTTCATCAGTGTCTTATAATTTTCTGCATACAGGTCTTTTGTCTCCTTAGGTAGGTTTATTCCTAGATATTTTATTCTTTTTGTTGCAATGGTAAATGGGAGTGTTTTCTTGATTTCACTTTCAGATTTTTCATCATTAGTATATAGGAATGCCAGAGATTTCTGTGCATTAATTTTGTATCCTGCTACTTTACCAAATTCATTGATTAGCTCTAGTAGTTTTCTGGTAGCATCTTTAGGATTCTCTATGTATAGTATCATGTCATCTGCAAACAGTGACAGCTTTACTTCTTCTTTTCCGATTTGGATTCCTTTTATTTCCTTTTCTTCTCTGATTGCTGTGGCTAAAACTTCCAAAACTATGTTGAATAAGAGTGGTGAGAGTGGGCAACCTTGTCTTGTTCCTGACCTTAGTGGAAATGCTTTCAGTTTTTCGCCATTGAGGATGATGTTGGCTGTGGGCTTGTCATATACGGCCTTTATTATATTGAGGAAAGTTCCCTCTACACCTACTTTCTGCAGGGTTTTTATCATAAATGGGTGTTGAATTTTGTCAAAAGCTTTCTCTGCATCTATTGAGATGATCATATGGTTTTTCTCCTTCAATTTGTTAATATGGTTAATCACATTGATAGATTTGCGTATATTGAAGAATCCTTGCATTCCTGGAATAAACCCCACTTGATCATGGTGTATGATCCTTTTAATGTGCTGTTGGATTCTGTTTGCTAGTATTTTGTTGAGGATTTTTGCATCTATGTTCATCAGTGATATTGGCCTGTAGTTTTCTTTCTTTGTGACATCCTTGTCTGGTTTTGGTATCAAGGTGATGGTGGCCTCGTAGAATGAGTTTGGGAGTGTTCCTCCCTCTGCTATATTTTGGAAGAGTTTGAGAAGAATAGGTGTTAGCTCTTCTCTAAATGTTTGATAGAATTCGCCTGTGAAGCCATCTGGTCCTGGGCTTTTGTTTGTTGGAAGATTTTTAATCACAGTTTCAATTTCAGTGTTTGTGATTGGTCTGTTCATATTTTCTATTTCTTCCTGATTCAGTCTTGGCAGTTTGTGCATTTCTAAGAATTTGTCCATTTCTTCCAGATTGTCCATTTTATTGGCATAGAGTTGCTTGTAGTAATCCCTCATGATTTTTTGTATTTCTGCAGTGTCAGTTGTTACTTCTCCTTTTTCATTTCTGATTCTATTGATTTGAGTCTTCTCCCTTATTTTCTTGATGAGTCTGGCTAATGGTTTATCAATTTTGTTAATCTTCTCAAAGAACCAGCTTTTAGTTTTATTGATCTTTGCTATTGTTTCCTTCATTTCTTTTTCATTTATTTCTGATCTGATTTTTATGATTTCTTTCCTTCTGCTAACTCTGGGGTTTTTTTGTTCTTCTTTCTCTAATTGCTTGAGGTGCAAGGTTAGGTTGTTTATTCGAGATGTTTCCTGCTTCTTAAGGTGGGCTTGTATTGCTATAAACTTCCCTCTTAGAACTGCTTTTGCTGCATCCCATAGGTTTTGGGTCGTTGTATCTCCATTGTCATTTGTTTCTAGGTATTTTTTAATTTCCTCTTTGATTTCTTCAGTGATCACTTCGTTACTAAGTAGTGTATTGTTTAGCCTCCATGTGTTTGTATTTTTTACTGCTCTTTTCCTATAATTGATATCTAATCTCATGGCGTTGTGGTCGGAAAAGATACTTGATACAATTTCAATTTTCTTAAATTTACCAAGGCTTGATTTGTGACCCAAGATATGATCTATCCTGGAGAATGTTCCATGAGCACTTGAGAAAAATGTGTATTCTGTTGTTTTTGGATGGAGTGTCCTATAAATATCAATTAAGTCCATCTTGTTTAATGTATCATTTAAAGCTTGTGTTTCCTTATTTATTTTCATTTTGGATGATCTGTCCATTGGTGAAAGTGGGGTGTTGAAGTCCCCTACTATGAATGTGTTACTGTCGATTTCCCCTTTTATGGCTGCTAGTTTTTGCCTTATGTATTGAGGTGCTCCTATGTTGGGTGCATAAATATTTACAATTGTTATATCTTCTTCTTGGATCGATCCCTTAATCATTATGTAGTGTCCTTCTTTGTCTCTTCTGATAGTCCTTATTTTAAAGTCTATTTTGTCTGATATGAGAATTGCTACTCCAGCTTTCTTTTGGTTTCCATTTGCATGGAATATCTTTTTCCATCCCCTTACTTTCAGTCTGTATGTGTCTCTAGGTCTGAAGTGGGTCTCTTGTAGACAGCATATATATGGGTCTTGTTTTTGTATCCATTCAGCCAATCTGTGTCTTTTGGTGGGAGCATTTAGTCCATTTACATTTAAGGTAATTATCGATATGTATGTTCCTATTCCCATTTTCTAAATTGTTTTGGGTTCGTTATTATAGGACTTTTCCTTCTCTTGTGTTTTTGCCTAGAGAAGATCCTTTAGCATTTGTTGTAAAGCTGGTTTGGTGGTGCTGAACTCTCTCAGCTTTTGCTTGTCTGTAAAGGTTTTAATTTCTCCATCAAATTTGAATGAGATCCTTGATGGGTAGATTAATCTTGGTTGCAGGTTTTTCTCCTTCATCACTTTAAGTATGTCCTACCAGTCCCTTCTGGCTTTCAGAGTTTCTGCTGAAAGATCAGCTGTTAACCTTATGGGGATTCCCTTGTGTGTTATTTGTTGTTTTTCCCTTGCTACTTTTAATATGTTTTCTTTGTATTTAATTCTTGACAGTTTGATTAATATCTGTCTTGGCATGTTTCTCCTTGGATTTATCCTGTATGGGACTCTCTGTGCTTCCTGGACTTGATTGACTATTTCCTTTCCCATATTAGGGAAGTTTTCAACTATAATCTCTTCAAATATTTTCTCAGTCCCTTTCTTTTTCTCTTCTTCTACTGGAACCCCTATAATTTGAATGTTGGTGCATTTAATGTTGTCCCAGAGGTCTCTGAGACTGTCCTCAGTTCTTTTCATTCTTTTTTCTTTATTCTGCTCTGCAGTAGTTATTTCCACTATTTTATCTTCCAGGTCACTTATCTGTTCTTCTGCCTCAGTTATTCTCCTATTGATCCCATCTAGAGTATTTTTAATTTCATTTATTGTGTTTTTCATCGTTGCTTGTTTCCTCTTTAGTTCTTCTAGGTCCTTGTTAAATGTTTCTTTCATTTTGTCTATTCTATTTCCAAGATTTTGTATCATCTTCACTATCATTATTCTGAATTGTTTTTCAGGCAGACCTCCTATTTCCTCTTCATTTATTAGGTCTGGTGGGGTTTTATCTTGCTCCTTCATCTGCTGTTTTTCTGTCTTCTCATTTTGCTTATCTTACTGTGTTTGGGGTCTCCTTTTTTGCAGGCCGCAGGTTCGTAGTTCCTGTTGTTTTTGGTGTCTGTCGCCAGTGACTAAGGTTGATTCAGTGGGTTGTGTAGGCTTCCTGGTGGAGGTGACTAGTTCCTGTGTTGTGGTGGACGAGGCTGGATCTTGTCTTTCTGGTGGGCAGGTCCATGTCTGGTCGTGTGTTTTGCGGTGTCTGTGGACTTATAATGATTTTAGGCAGCCTCTCTGCTAATGGGTGGGGTTGTGTTCCTGTCTTGCTAGTCGTTTGGCATAGGGTGTCCAGCACTGTAACTTGCTGGTCATTGAGTGATGCTGGGTGCTTCTGTTGAGATGGAGGTCTCTGGGAGATTTTTGCCATTTGATATTATGTGGAACTGGGAGGTCTCTGGGGACCAGTGTTCTGAAGTTGGCTCTCCCACCTCAGTGGCACAGCACTGACTCCTGGCTGCAGCACCAAGAGCCTTCCATCCACACAGCTCAGAATAAAAGGGAGAAAAAGTAGAAAGAAAGAATTAGTATAAGTAGAAAGAAAGAAAGAAAGAAAGGAGGGAGGGACGGAGGAAGGAAGGAAGGAAGGAAGGAGGGAAGTAAAAAAAGAAAGAAAGAAAGAAGATAAAGTAAAGTAAAATAAAGTAAGATAAAATATAATAGTTATTAAACTAAAAAATAATTATTAAGAAAAAACAATTAAAACAAACAAACAAACAAACAAAAATCGGACAGATAGAACCTTAGGACAAATGGTGGAAGCAAAGCTATACAGACAAAATCTCACACAGAAGCATACACATACAGACTCACAAAAAGAGAAAAAGGGGAAAAATTCATAAATCTTGCTCTCAAAGTCCACCTCCTCAATTTGGGATGATTCATTGTCTAAAGGCGGGAAGGAAGGAAAGAAAGAAGGAAAAAAGGTAAAGTAAAATAAAATAAAGTTATTAAAATAAAAAATAATTATTAAGAAAAAAATTTTTAAAAGAAACAAACAAAAAAACGGACGGATAGAACCCTAGGACAAATTGTGGAAGCAAAGCTATACAGACAAAATCTCACACAGAAGCATACACATACACACTCACAAAAAGAGGAAAAGGGGAAAAAGTCATAAATCTTGCTCTCAAAGTCCACCTCCTTAATTTGGGATGATTCGTTTTCTGTTCAGGTATTCCACAGATGCAGGGTGCATCAAGTTGATTGTGGAGGTTTAATCCGCTGCTCCTGAGGTTGCTGGGGAAAATTTCCCTTTGTCTTCTTTGTTCGCACAGCTCCTGGGGCTCAGCTTTGGATTTGGACCCGCCTCTGCGTGTAGGTCACCTCAGGGCCTCTGTTCTTTGCTCAGACAGGACGGGGTTAAAGTAGCAGCTGCTTCGGGGGCTCTGGCTCGCTCAGGCCGGGGGGAGGGAGGGGTATGGATGTGCAGCGAGCCTGGGGAGGCAGAGGCCGTCGTGACGTTGCACCAGCCCGAGGCGCAACGTGCGTTCTCCCGGGGCAGTTGTCCCTGGATCCCGGGACCCTGGCAGTGGCGGGCTGCACAGGCTCCCCGGAAGGGAGGTGTGGATAGTGACCTGTGCTCGCACACAGGCTTCTTGGTGGCGGCAGCAGCAGCCTTAGCGTCTCATGCCCATCTCTGGGGTCCGCACTGATAGCCGCGGCTCGCGCCCGTCTCTGGAGCTCCTTTAAGCAGCGCTCTTAATCCTCTCTCCTCGCGCACCAGGAAACAAAGAGGGAAGAAAAAGTCTCTTGCCTCTTCGGCTGCTCCAGACTTTTCCCCGGACTCCCTCCCGGCTAGCCGCGGTGCACTAACCCCCTGCAGGCTGTGTTCACGCAGCCAACCCCAATCCTCTCCCTGGGATTTGACCTCCGAAGCCCGAGCCTCAGCTCCCAGCTCCCGCCCGCCCCGGCGGGTGAGCAGACAAGCCTCTCGGGCTGGTGAGTGCCGGTCGGCACCGATCCTCTATGCGGGAATCTCCCCGCTTTGCCCTCCGCACCCCTGTTGCTGTGCTGTCCTCCGCGGCTCCGAAGCTCCCCGCTCCGCCACCCGCAATCTCTGCCCGTGAAGGGGCTTCCTAGTGTGTGGAACCCTTTCCTCCTTCACAGCTGCCTCCCACTGGTGCAGGTCCCGTCCCTATCCTTTTGTCGCTGTTTATTCTTTTTTCTTTTGCCCTACCCAGGTACGTGGGGGAGTTTCTTGCCTTTTGGGAGGTCTGAGGTCTTCTGCCAGCGTTCAGTAGGTGTTCTGTAGGAGTTGTTCCACGTGTAGATGTATTTCTGGTGTATCTGTGGGGAGGAAGGTGATCTCTGCGTCTTACTCTTCCGCCATCTTCCCCTCATCCCTTAGTCTCATTTATTTTTGAACATTGGATTAAACGTCATCATTTGGGGCCTCAATGTTCTTGTCAGTTATATGCAAGGATTAGATTAGATGATTCCTAAAGTTACTTCCAGCTCAAACAATTTTGTCTGTGCTTATTCCGTTCTCAAAATGAGATATGATTTATATGGCATAGGCAATTGTGAGAGAGAAAATTAAATCCTGACTCATGTAACAGTGTCACTTTGCACATGTTGTTCCCTCTATGCGGAATGACCTTCCCCCTCTTCTGACTGTGTAGCTGAGCTCTGACTCATCCACATAGACATAGCTCTGGCTGCGCTTTCACGGTGAAGCCTTCCCTGGGAGAGATCAGTTAGGATCCCTCTCCCTTTGAACTATTTTGGCCCCTGCGTTATGTGGTGGGATAAGAGTTTTAAATTATTACCCGATAGCTTTTATTTGTCACCCCAGACTCAGCTTTGATATTTCGTCTTTGATGCATCAAGGAGGATGAGATGACACAGTCTTTTCTTGGATTTTAACATTCAAAAGTCTGGCCCCTTCAGGGAGTGAGAAGGTACATGTATATAGATAAACCAGTCACCAGGAGAAGACATGCTGAGCAAGTAAAGCTCCCATGCTCCAGAAGAAGAGAGAAAGCTCTCTGGACTGGAGAAAGCAAGGGATTTATAGACACTGTGGGCCCCTGACAAAGGAGCAAGGCTCTCTGCCTGGTCCTCTTGGTCCTTTCCCTGAGCTCAGCACAGGAGTAAGGAGCGTGGCAGAAATCCCCCAGAGATGTGCAGAATCTGAGCCCAGAGGGAACGCATGTCTCCTTTCCTGGATAGAGCTCAGCAAGGTGGGAAGAACCCAGAGTGGACATGGTGGCACAGAGTACCCAGGTACACAGGACTGAGGGAGCTCGCAGAGGTTCCATACAGTGTGGCATGGCATGGGAGCAGAGGCTGACGTCCTGTGCTCTGAGAGGAGCATGGAGGTGGTGAAGGACTGAGGATGGCCCTGCTGCATTTCCTGGGACCCAGTGTGGTATGGGAAACACCAAATTGTCCCACGTACTGTAAAGGGGCAAGGGAGTTAAAGAGGTTTGGGCCCCAAGGTACTTTAGACAGAGAACATGGACAGAATCAGCAGTGTCCTACATGGACCAACTCCTGAAGACCAGTCGGAGGACAGCTCAGGAAATACCTGGACCTGATGTTCACACCCTCCCAACCTGTCCCTGAGAAATGGCAGAATCCCAATTTGACTGAGATTCAGTTTCTGTAACCTGGAGAAACAGGAACTCCATGGTAGAAATTTTTTGTTAGAATTTTAAAATATTTAATAAATATTCCTAGGACTTCAAATTCTTCCCTATTGCATCATAAATGTTCGATTCCTTATCTGCTTCTCTGGATCACAAGCTCTTTGAGGGAAGACACTAAGTCTTTATTTTCTATTTTATTTTTTCCTCTTCTTTGCAAGTGCTTACACAGAGAAGGCCTGTAGTAAGCTTTTTGAATGAGTAAATGGACATTTATTGGATGGCTGTTCTGTGCCACAATCTATCCTGGGTGCCTTCAGAGCCCTGTGACCTAGACATTATTATCTCCGTTTTGCAGTTGAGAACACTAAGTGAGACACAGGAAGTGATGTAACCATCCCTGGGCAGTCAGAGGCAGATCTATCATTCACACTCTAGGGCCTCTGACACCAGACTGCCTTCCTAGGTAAAAATGATTCTTTTCTCTTATTGTCTGAATATAACTATGGAATTAGGATGAAAATTAGTTTTTCACTTATTGTAGTAAAATTTTACATATTTCTTGATTACTTTTAAAATAAAGAGCAGAGTGTTCTGTTCATTTGACTTTCTTATTGATTACAAATTAGAAAAAAGTAACTATCACAGTATGACCATGATACTACAAGCATAATAAATGTACAGATAAAGCTTAATATTCTTGCTAACACTGCTTTATTTATAAAAGAAATGTATGTTTTTTGTAGATGATATGTAAAATCAGAAAAGTATAAGAAGTTAGAATTCACTTATAATTTCACTTCATACAGATACCCACTATTAACCTTCAGTTATATTTCACCCTGATTTAAGAAAATTAGAAAATTTATACTGACACTTTGTTTATATGTCATTATATCAAAAGTGTTCTGCATAGCACAGGGTGTTTAATGTTCCTGGAACCTACTCTATTTAGACTGCAGTGATCAGTGGGACAAGTTATTGGAGTTAGGGCTTCACAGGTAAATTGAGATACTCAATATGCAAATTCTTGTCTTAGATACTCTTCTAGAAAACTTTTAAAATTTCACGAAAAGTGACTATATATATAATCCAATAAGACTATGATGACTACAATAAGGTTTAATTGCCATTTGAAATACCAAGAAGATGGTAAAAATCACCTACAGCATGGTTTATAAATGGTTTAACAATCTGCTGGAGAGAGGAGGAGCCTCATGTCTGGGAGGGATTTGTCCACTAGACCTCAGTGTACCATCCATGCCCGTGGGCAGATCTGTCACTTCATCTGTTTTCCTGAACCAAAGAGAGAGGTTAGAAAGTCAGTCATGGGGCACAAGAGTGATTGTGTAGCAACTCCCTACCACCCCAGAGGTGGTGAAATGGGTGGCTGCAACAAGGAGGAAAGTTTAGTACTAGATTTACATTCCAAACTTTCTAGAAAATTAACATGTCTGTTTCAGACCAATTAAAGAAGAAAGGTACCTTCCACCCAAGGTATTAGAATTTTCTCAATGTGAATGGAAACTGCTGTAGAACTGTTTTGGCTTGTTTCCATGGAGTTTAAGAAAGAAGGAGGCCTAGAGGGCAGTCTAAATTGACTTGATGTTTTTAGGTTTTTGACATGTGGAGACTAATCTTATTTCCATGTCAATGTACCCTGTCAGCTGCTGCAGATTAAAATATGATTAGCCTTTCCCTTTAATTGGCCATGTAATAAACTCATCATCCCCAAACCATGGCTCGGTGGTTCAGAGCACAGACTCAGAGCCAGACTGCCTGCATTCAAATCCTAATTTTGATCTTTATGGGCTTTGAGACTTGGGGCAATCTACTAAAGATCTTTATGCCTCATTTTCATATTTGTTCTTTTCTTATGGGGGTTGTTGATAAGGATTAAATGAGCTAAAGCTGTGTGAAGCACTTTGAATAATGCCTAGTACAGAGTCAGAACTATAAATGTGTTAAATAAGAAGTCATATAATTAGGCTCCCCATTTGTGATTGCTGGTGAACCAGCGGTAAAACAACTAACTGGGAGTGCGCTAATGACATATGGCTGACTTGGAAATCTCATAATAATGAAACAGTGCCTATGTTTTTGTGGCAAAGTGGGTGGGTGGTTAAGCAGGACACTGGCAGGTTAGGGCTGAGTACTGCAGGGGTCTTCAAGCCCCCTGGGTTGCTTCACTGAACATGGTATACTGGGGCTGCCCTGGGGAGTGGATAGGAAAACTGGGTTACATTAGGAACAGGATGCGTATTTGAAAGGAGGATTTGGATTTCTCCGATTACTTACCTGGACTGTGGGTGAGGTAAACTGAATCTGGGGATAGATTGGAGAGATCCAGGGTTATTCCTTCTTGCTAGATTTTTGGATAAATCAGATAGAATTTTAATCTTCAATTCACTGTTTCTGTCAGTTACCATTTGTTGGCTGGTATCACATAAGTCACTGCTGGCCGCTTGAATCAGAGAAGTAATTTATTGGAAGCAGGGAAGCTCAAACAAGCAAGAGGAGAGTCAAGGCAAGAGGCTTGGAAGGGCCAGGAATTATGGCCACTGGGAGTCTGGAAAGCAGGGACTGCTGCTCTCGTCCCTTGTTCATATTCCAGCGATGGAATCTGATAAGCTTTGCTTGTGCCAGGTACCCAAACCTTAGCTAGAGGGCAGGGCATGTAAATTGGCAATCATACTTGCCTGTATTTGATGGAGCAGTTCCTCCAAAGCAAAATCAGGATGCTATTACCGGAAGAAGGAAGAAAGGAAGCAGAGTGGACAAAAACAACAGATGTCTACCACACTACTCTGTATTGCTTCAAGAAACCGAGGAGGAAGACAAAAGGCATAAGGAAATAAGGAGACACCGAACACTTTGATTTTTAATCTTTCTCCCCTATTCCAGCTGCCTTCTTCTCTGACCTTGAAGCTAGACTCCAAAGCCTGGACTTACATCAGAAGAAATCCTCAGATTCTGATGGAATTATCTCCTGATCCTACCATAGTCCAATTTAAAGGAAACAGCTTAAAGCACCGTATAGATTTTTATCAAAATGGTGATAGTTGTTTTTCCATTAGATACTTACTGAGTGTCTACTATCTATCAAAAAAAAAAGGCAAATAGCCCTGTCTCCTGCCTTTCAGAAATTTATAGTCAGGGAAGCAAGGCAGACAAATGAATTACATGATTACAATGTAGTGTGGAGAATAGAATAATAGAGAAACAAAACACATGCAGCTAAATCTGCCTAGGGGCTTCAGTGGAGATGGTATATGAGCTAAGTCTTGAACACGGAATGAGCATTTATAATTTTAAATTGAGGCATTTAATATAAAAACAAAATTGTGATCCCAAATTATAAACATTATTCACATGGCTGTCAGTGGCACCAATTTCATCTACTGGCAGGATAAATACTGTTCTTTTGGTCTTCTAAGGTTAAGAAGTGAGCTCATCAAAAGAAAGTCAAAGACTGAGGAACAAATATGCTGTTGCATTCCTAAATTATAACAAGTTTTAAACAAAGCCACGTTTCTAATAACTGTACTTTCATGAACTTAACTAGATGTAAGATGTGCCAGATCCCTCCAGGGCTTCTGGAACCCTTCAGAGCTGTCACTTATTGACTGGGCAGCTTGAAGGTCAGAGCCTGTCCTGGATCAGGCAGGGGTCTTGGGTCAGCTACTGACTTTTTATTACAGAAGCTACTTATGCATTTAACATTCATACCTTGGCTAGAACTCATCTATAGTATGCTTTTGTGTTAGTAATGTGTCTGGATTTCAACCTTATGTAGAAACTGGAATGAGAGTCAGGAATATAGTAATAAAAAAGAACTCGAAATTCCCACGGCTAAGAAGAATCTCATCACAAAATGGGATGATAAAGCCTCACGAACTAGCAGATTATTCTTTTTTTTTCTTCTATATTCTTTTCCATTACGGTTTATTGCAGGACATCGAATACAGTTCTCTGCTATACAGTAGCACCTTGTTGTTTATCCATTCTCTGTATGATAGGTCACCTCTGCTGACCCCAACCTCTCCCTCCCTCCCCCAACCCCTCCCCCTTGGCAACCACAAGTCTGTTCTCTATGTCCGTGAGTCTGTTTCTGTTTCATAGGTTCATTTGTATTAGATTCCACATATAAGTGATATCATATGGTGTTTGTCTTTCTCTTTCTGACTTCACTTAGTATGATAATTTCTAGTTCCATCCATGTTGCTGCAAATGGCATTATTTCATTCCTTTTTTGTGACTGAGTAGTATTACACTGTGCATATGTACCACATCTTCTTTATCCATTCATCTGTTGATGGACATTTAGATTGTTTCCATGTCTTAGCTATTGTGAATAGTGCCAGCAGATTATTCTTAGTTAGTAAAACTATTGTCAGAATTTCTTATAATGGGAGTGTGTTTTCCTGTGCCAAATGAATATTCCCAGTGTTAGAAAATATGTTTTCTCTTAGATTGATATGCATGCTTTACCTTGTTGCATGACATGTGCCTCTGTAAACTACCTCAGATCACTTTTTAGACCAAGGTGGGAAAACAGAGTAAATGAATGAATGAAGGAATAAGTAAGCTCCAAAAAATAAAGTCTATTAAAAATTGCATTAATTATCTAATTTGAATTAATGAAAACTGTCCAGAGTCCTATAAAATGGTTCCTTTAGCCCCATTAGTTTGCCACAGATAAACTGGGAGTTAGAAGACCTGAGTTTTGTCTTGGCTCTGCACCTACCTACCTGTATGAGTCTAGGTAAAATTGTAGGAGGACCCTGCTGGATGAATTGACCTCTGAGGAAATTTCTACAAGATATGGTTAGCCCTACCCTTTTTCAGTCTCTTCAAGTCACTCATCAATTTGTCCCAAGAGTTATCACTACTTAAATCAACCAAATTCATATAATTTGTGAGGTTTAGTGCAGACATATTTGATTGAGATCTACTTTTCATTTTAGTAAACATTCCTACTATCTGTTTTGATTAAAACCTCTCTGAAACAGAATTTAATTTAAAGGACATGCAGGCAAAAATAGCACCTCTAAAGGCTGTTTGTTGGTGGGCAGGGATAGATTCTAGGTGACCTGTGGATTTCCTGTTTGTAGGAATGTAGAACGACTTGCTAAGTAGTTACCTGCTTAGCTTTCATATGACTACTATAATCGATAGTTTTCTCTAAGTGTTGGTGGGCAGAAATCCTTAAGCATAACATTTTGATAGATTCAATTTAGGTATTGAATTGCTTTATTATCAGAGGCTCACTTACATTTTCCCAGAGTCATCTCAAGGTATATAACATAGGAGAGCTAAGAGCTAAAAACAAAACAAGACATATTCCACCCAAAACTTGGAAGACCAGTCTTCTTAGGTAAAATTTGAACTTCAACTTAGTTATCTCCTTTTTTCAGGATTCTACATTTTCTTCATCTTTCTGTTTTTCTTAGATTCTTGTTCATTCTTGCTCATGGAAACTTTCCAGAGGTACATAATAGAGAAAAGGCTCAGCAGAATGGAGGACGAGAGATAATCATAGAAACCCATGTTGAGCTAAATGATACCTGGAATGCAATTTGAAGATGGATGTTCCAAATTATTTTTTTTTCTGTCTAGCTGACAGAATAATAAGGGAATCAATCAATCAAACTCAATCAATGAGAATGGAGTGAAGCTCATCTGAGTGGTGATGGATGATACTTGAAAGTGAATTAGTGACTGATTTGGAGAGATTTCAGAGGAGTAGAGCTAACAGTGGCAAATCAGGTTAACTTGTATGTATTGCTGACAGGATGCGGGCTGGGCAACAGCAAATTCTATCCAGCAGCCTCCAACTGCCTGTGAAGCTGACCTAGAGATTACTTCATATCCGATGGACTGAAACAGGTCCATCTGAAATAGTTTTCTTCAGCCTTGAAATTTCTATAATAATATGTATCAAGCCTAGAAACCTACATTTAAGTATCTGAATACATCTGCACTGGGCAAACAACTCCCAGCAATGCCTCCATGACAGTATGCTGTTAGTTGCTAACTGGGAAAAAGCACAAGTAATAATTAGAAGGCATTCTGTTGCTTGCTGGGGGGCTCCTTCCCTAGATGGTTAAAATATTCAGCTCTATTGGGCAACCACCTGGTTTAAAAATCTTTGGCAGGTGGTGTTAGCAGTGCATGTTTACTTGTTCATGTAATATCTGTGCAAAAGCTCAAAAAATCAAGACAAGCTACAAATGGTCATTTATATGACCACTCTTGAGACCTCATCACCTCCTCTAGAGATAAAGTTCCTCCCATGTCAGTTTACCCTCAATACTCATCTAAGCCGCTGCCCTTCCTCTCTGTCCTCTCCAGGCCATGGTGCCAGCAGGATCTGTTCCCCAGGTGTTGACAGTCAACACTTCAGCAAGGTGATTGCCAAGTAGCAGAGAAACATTTTGTAATGCCTCCTGAAAGGATGTCAAACCCAGACTTTTAGCAGATTCAAATAAGTAAAATTAAGACAAAGGGAAAGTGTGTGGCTCATTCTCTCAGCCTTTGGAGCCCAGGATTCCTGCCTGGATCCTGTAGTTTTGATTGGATTGCACCACTGGATGGAGATATTAGTGTTGCAAATCCATTAGGGGTTTATTCACTCTAGAAAATTTTTATATTGGAAAATAAACTATAGGGTTTTTACTCTATTTTCTACTATATCCATTTCCCCCACATTTTAGTAGTTAGGAAGCTGTTTAATACTCGCCAGTCTCTCTTTAGTCTTATGTTTCTGGTGTATTGTCCCTCCCTCGTGCTCTTTTCCCCCAAGAAACAGGGGCAAAGAGTAGATTCTGAATGCTCCTGCTAGTTGCAGGCATCCTCTTCCCGGCTCACAGCTCACCCTGGCCTTTTTAGGCAGCAGGCTGCTGGGGTTACTGGGATACCCAGAGGTGATGTGTGTGGCTCTGACATTACCCTGGTGGATTGAGCCGATTTGTCACAGCCAATTGCTTATTTTCAGGGATTTTCCTACTTTGCCAGCATCATCTAGGTAAGGACCAGATGCTTTTAGTTAGCATCTTTTGCAGTTTAAGGGGCTCCAAAAATCTTCTTTTATTCCGGGAATCTAATGCCCAGGCCTGAACAAATAGGTTTCCCCTATTCACTTGGAAGGCAGTATGTGATTTTCAAAGGAGCAAATGAACATATGGGTGCTTTTCTTTTCAGCACAGAATGGAACACTGTTTTGGAGACAGTGGGGGAGCAGACATGAGTATGTATTTTAAAGACTGTAAATTGGCGCACACTGTTTTGGAGGCAATTTGATTCTATCTACCAGGATTTAAAATGCAGATACTCTTGACTGAGGAATTTTGCCTCTTACCATGTATCCCCAAAGTATAGCAGCGTATGTGTTCAAGGGCGAATATATATTTATACAGCATTGTTTACAATAGCAAGAGATTGGAAGCAATCTAAATGTCCATTTAATAGGGGACTAGTTAAATTATCGCACATACATACAATAGATTCTTTTAACAATTGTTAAAAGAATGAGGCAGGTCTATATATACTAATATGGAAAATTTCCAAGATATACTAGGTATCTAAGAAGGGATGGACAATGCTGCCATTAATGTAAAAAAGAAGGGGGGGGGCGTATGTACACGTGTGTATGTTTGTGTATGTGTAACCTATCTTGATTTATTATCAGCAGTTGACTCTGATGAAGGAACTGGGGAGCTGAGAGAGAACTGAGAGGGAAAGAGTATTACTTTTTACTGTATGCCTTTTTTGTTGTTTTGTTTTCATACGTTTTTTAATCAAAAGATCACAAATTCTTTTGTGGATGATTGAGTCTTATACTCCAACTGTGAAGCAAGGGAAGAATAAAAGAGGAATATATCATATAACCTGAAAAAAATCTCAAAAAGAAAATATAAAAAGGGAAATGCAATCTTTTTTTTTTTTTTTTTGCTGCTCTGAGACTCTTCCTTGTTGTTATTTTTTTTCACACACGCACACTGTATTTTATTTTTACAAGAGATAAATAAACTGACACCAAGCATTGTAAATGGATGACCACAACAAAAGCAACAATGATTGCAATTACCAAACACGAAACACACTCATACTATATCATAATATTGACATTCAGTCCAGGAATCCTCCACTGTAACAGCTCCTTTACTTTGCAGTGAAAATTGATTTGTATAATTTTTGCCTCTGAGTCCTTGTGGGATTTTTTTTTTTTATTCAAACAGAAAGTCATAAAAATTATAATCATCCTCATCAGTTCACTCAGTTGTATGCCTTTTTATAAAGCTTAAAATGTTTTCCTTATGCATGTAATTCCTATTCAAATAAATAGGTAATTAAACAAACCAACAATAAAGATGTTAATTTTCATCTGTTCTTTAGGATTTCTTCTCACTGCTTGCTTTCCACAGAAAGTTTCCTCTTCCTGGTCATTGGTATCAGTTAGACCTTTAGGTCTGGCCCCAGTGACTAGTTGTGTGATGCTCAGCAAATGCTTTAGTGTTGTCCAGAGCCTCACCACTGCTTTTCTCCTCTAAAAATGATTTAAAATATCTCAAGACTTGTGAGGCTTAAATAAGACAAGTTTCCTCTCATAATGCCTAGGACGCGATCCTTAATGGGGCCTTGAGAAAAGGAGGTAATGCTGGTGGGATAGGTATTTCTAGCACCTTACTGCAGCCAAAAATCTTTCCTTTGCCCTTGTTCGAAGGCATGTCTTCTCCTCATAGGACACTGAAGGTTTTATGTCTTACTAGGTTAAAACTAACAGAAAAAGATGAGAAGATGCCATAAAGAAGCAAAACCTCTTCGACACTGGTGTTATGATTCAAAACAGGTCTCCCATGAGGGCCTCAGGCTGGCATTAGAGCAGGTGGGGCTGTGGTCCCACTGAGCTTGAAGCATCCTCCCAGGGCCCCCAAAGCTTTACAGTTCTTTGTGGCTGTGGCCTTTAGGCTCCTCTTGGGTCCTCTTAGTTTGGCAGCTGCTCAGTCAGCCCAGGAGGACCAAACAGCCACCGAACTATTCAGAGTCTTTTCCCCCCAGTCTCCTGGGGTCTTAACTTTCAGGAAGAGGGTTTTTTTTCCCCCTCATTCTATTTATTTTTAGTTTTCAAACATGTTTAAAATATTGTTTCTGTTTTGGTGGGAAGAAGAGGGTACTTTTTGAATAAACTCCTCTCTGGGGGAATTGCCAGGGCAATGGAGTGTGTGTGTGTGTGTGTGTGTGTGTGTGTGTGTGTGTGTGTGTGTGTGTGTGTGTGTGTGTGTGTTTCTTTTCGGAGATCAGCAGAGAATCTGAAGCAGCTGAAGTGTTTTGTGTTGGTCCCACTGGCCATGGTACTCAGCAAATGCTGAGTACCATGATACTCAGCAAATGTTACACACACCAACTTCAGATTCTGCTGAAGCCAGAGGCCATGGCCTTGAATCCACAGAAGAGGACCTAGTTCTTTTGAGCTCTGGTGAGATGCCCGGTACCCATCCATTTATTCCAGCTTTCGGAATTTACTCTGGTTGCAGGTTCACAGGTGCATCTTCATGAGTATGGATATGTCTGTGAGTAGCAGAGCCCACAGTACTTTGCACCTGTCTCCATTCCCACTCCACACATTGCATCAGGGTGTAGTGTAGGGCTGGGCTGGAGGATGCTGGCTCTGGAGGAAGACTGACCTGGGTTTGAAAGCCAGACTTGCTACTTTCTAGCTGGGTAGCCTGGGTGCCTTAGTTTTGGCTGTTCTAACAGAATACCATGAACTGGGTAGCTTATAAACAACAGAAATTTATTTCTTACAATTCTGAAGGCTGAGAAGTCCAAGATCAAGGCATCGGCAGATTCACTGTCTGGTGAGGGTCTACTTCCTCACAGATTGTTTCTTCTTGCCTATAACCTCATATGGCAGAGGAATAAGCGAGGGGTTTCTCTGTGATCTTTTTATAAGTGCACTAATCTGATTCTAACCACAGGCCCTGCCTCCTAATACCATCATAATGGGGGTTAGATTTTCAACATATCAATTTGTGGGGGGACAGAAACATTCAGATCATAGCACTTGGGTAAGTTACGGATTCTCCCAAAGTCTTAGTTTCTTCATCTGTGATACAGGGATAATAATGGTACCTGTCTCATGGGGCTGGTGTGCTCAGCACAGTGCCTGACACACAGCAAGCCCTCAGTCAGGTACAGCGCTAGCTCAGACCCTGGCTCTCTTTCCACTCGATGATGAGTTCTTGTGGGGCAGACACTGTGTCTTTCCCTTTATTACATTCCAAGTGCCCAGCACATTACCTAAGCACTTGATGAATAAATAAAGGAAATATGAATGAATGGATGAGATCCCCAAAGCAGAATCACAATATGACTGATTTTGTGACACACTTACCATTCTTACTTAACTGGTCTCCTTGGAAGAACTCCTTTTAACTTCATTCCCTTCTTGACTACTCCCCTCTCCTTGAAAAACTCTCCTGCTTCTATGTATTGTTGTATAAATTATTTTCCACAGGTGCCTTATTATAGTTTGTTTTGCCTCTTTTGGTCTTAAAGAAACCCTCTCCTTCTCAAGACCAAAAGAAAAGAAAAGGGAAGGAAAAAAGATATCAGATTTATAGCAGATTTCGTTAGTATTTCTTTTTCCTTAAAATATACATTTGGCTAGAAAATAGGAGAAATATTTGCTTTTCAGGATTTTATGCATAAAATTCCCTTAGGTCTACTCTGTGGCATTCAATATGTATCCTTAGACTCTTTCCTCTCCAAACTTGGGTTGGGCATCTTTTAAGTTTTCACGTAGCTTCCTGACGTAGCTTCATGATACCCAAATTCAAGATCGCCATTACTGAGTTGGTTCAAACTATGCATTATGACTTTCAAAAAGTGAAAACTGACCAGTTAACTGTTTTGTATTTGACCTAAAATTTTTTTTATGACATACTACCTATAAATGGGAATAATTTGATATGAGCTTCCCCCTCAAATATTGCGATTATAAAGAGAAGGCACTGGAGTTTTTCTATTTCCTGGAGAGAAACCTCTTTACGTCTGCCTTTCAGACATGGCCAAACTGGGTTCTGATACCCGGTGGGCAGCTTTATAATCCTAGAAGGAAAGAGCTGGCAGAGAACATAGAGGTCACCCAGTCCGACCCCTTCATTTTACAGAGACACTGTGTGGCTTAACCAGGATCACAGAGCTAGTGACTGGGTGGTGCCTAGAAGCTGGATCTCTTAAATCATTGTTCAGTGATTTTTCTAATTCATGCAATGCCTTTTCTCTTACACTCAAGATTTAGAGGCTTTAGTGATTCACATTCTGATATTGTTATTCTTAAGTTAAATAATTTGAGGATTGATGGCAGAAGATTGATTTCATTGAGGAAATTCCACAGGCAGTGATGAGGGAGTGCCAAATTATTAAAATGAGAGAAAGCAAAAATGAGGGATCAAACAAAATGTGTTTGGGATCGTATTTGATAGGAAGACCAGCATTTTGTGACCTAATTTATTACCTAGTTATGGAGATGAGTCTAGTGCACATGAAATGAGTGGTGAACAATATACAGAGGTTTTGTGAAGTGACAGATTATATGGTACAGAGAAAATGTTGATTGAGCAGTGCAGGAGTGAAAGAAGGCTTCATGGAGGATGTGAAACTAAATCCAGGCCCTGAAGAATGAGAAGGGTTGGGATATGCAGTTGCAGAAGCAGGGCATTTTATACAGGAGCGAGCAGCATATGTGTAGTAGTGGAAGGCACTATGAAGCAGTGTGGGTGTGAGTCTTGAGCGTTCATGGGAGATTTGTGAGGAAGCCTGTCTGACTGGAAAATAAGGACAGGTTGGTAGGGTGGAGTCAGATTATAAAGGACTGAAAGTCAGGAGAGGTCAGACTTGTAGACCTCAGGAAGCTCACCTTGAATTTGGTGCTAAAGTGTGACTGTAGAGACCTGTTTGAGATGGTCACTTGGGCAGTGTGGTTTGGAGACTCTGAATGGCTAGTTACCAGGCACTTGAGTATATAGGCAGGAGATGGTAAAGATGTCAGAGGCAAGTGGAGATGGAAAAGAAGAAGAAAATATGTAGACTTTCAAAGGAATAATTACTGGGGTAACTGGTTAGATTTGGTAGGTCGAGAGAAGAAATTGTTCAAAGTTGTATCCAAGGGTTTTAACCTGCATCACCAAGCTCAGAAAAGTTTGTCTGTGTCCCTGAACTTCTTTTCCTGCCAAGACTAGAGTTTGAGCTGATTGCTCTAATAGAACCTATTCCTGTTGGCCAATCTTTCTCTCCCCACATCTCTTTTCTTCTTGTTTCAGGTTACAGAACTGTTGTATTAAAGACGTGTCTCATTTCCCTTAAGGAAAAATAATCTTTGTAAAAAGGTTCTTGGTTCCTTGCACCTGCCTTCTGATTATTGTTGACTTTGCCACTTAGTTATCTTATGGTTAAATATAGAGAGAGATCCTTGGACCCTATTAATCTCTGCAGGTGAGAATGTATTTAATCTACGGGAGAAAACAACATTACTTACCTGGAATGTTTGTTCTCTGACTAATAATTTAGTCACATCGATCCACCCTCTATGCCCAATGAGTTCCCATTTGTATCGGAGTGGGGGCATTAGAAATGGTTTAATTCACATATATAACTAAGGAGTCAGTTGAGGCACCTTGGTGATACTCACTAGGAGACTGATGAAGTTAAAAAAAATATGTAGTGCACAGAGGCCTGCAGATCTTGTATAACAGAGTGACATTTTTTTTCTGGTCTCATTCTATCACTGCCATATCTCCTTCATCCTGAGAGAGACTGAAAAGAAGATACACTAGAGGAGGGCTGTGCTGCAAGTTTTCCTAACGCCAGCAAACGTTTATGTAGTATAAATATTTATTATTATTATTATTTAATCCTCACAGTAATCTTGTGATTACTTGTAAATATAATTATCATTTTCATTTTACAGATAATGATACTGAGAAAGGCTGAGAGAGGTAAAATGAGATGGGTGTTAAACCGGCTCTCTGAATTTTTCTCACTCTACTGTGAAGAGCGTGGGCAAGAAGTCAGGCTCGCAGAAGCTGCCAACTTGTTTAGATGTTTATTTTTCAATTATGTGACACTGGTTCTTTATGGGTTGTTTGGACTCGTCTATTACAACAAGTAATTCAGAGGGTTGTATATTTCCTTCCACTGGCCATTAGTTCCTGTGAACTAATTATGTTAGGAGTCAATCCTTACAGCTCTCTAAATTACCCAGCAAACCCAAATTCTTGTTTTGCTTTTTATTAGGTCCTGCTTGACTTGGGAAAAAATGGGTGTCCCGTCTCTTTCACCATATTTATCTGTGTGGAATGGTAACTTCTACCTGCTCTTGGGAGTTTGGCTCAAAGCCAAGGTGCTTGGGCACAGAAAGGGTGAATTGGCTATAGTTTAGGCTTTATCTTGTGTCAGCCATTTTCACAGGGGCAGCATTTTGAGAAAAATGTCACAACATGGCTGAAGGAAATGCTGGTTTGCAAACATACTTGTTGTGGTTTCTATGATTTTACTCAGTTTTTTTACCCCATTAGGCTTTCTTGACAAGCTTGTCTTTTGGACATGTGTTACTCTAAAATACAGTTACATAAAAGGTGGCACGTTCTCCGCTTAAACATGTGGCAAATCATCAACATCACTCCTTTTAAATTCCAAGAAAATATTCTAGGCACCAAGGAAAAATTAGCTTGGATTTCTTCCTCATGTGATATAATCCTTGCATTCCTTGACCGGAGGAGACCTTGAGAAGGCCAGCTTATACTTTCTACCTTGCCCCTATCTTCTTGACATGGATCCATTAAAAACATCCTTGGGAAAAAAAAATCACATTGTATTAAACCCCTAAAGAGAGTCCAACTTCTTTTTATTATTAATTCTACTTTTAGCATTTAGACTGTGTTTAAGTAACAGAAAAATGCAGATGATAACAAAGCTGACCAACTTTGTAGCCATTTTCCTGTTTGTTTTGGCCCTACACAGCCAGCTGAATTGATTATGTAAACATCAGCTCTTCATATGGAAGAAGACTTAGAGTATGTGGCACTCAGGTCACAAAGAAAGACCTAACCTTAGTATCAGTAAATTCATCTTTTACCTTACCTCAATTTCTGGGGTGTTATTCAAGTAAATCTCCTCTGAAGCTGCCCTAAATGGAGACGGGAGTACCTTCCTGCCAACTACTGTGTAAGAAACGTCCATATATACTGAAAGATAAGATAAAGAAACTTTGGATTCTTAGAGTAAATCATCAGAGACCTCTTTGCTGCTCAAGTCATCCTAGGGACCTAAAGTTGCTCATTAAATGAAATTGCTTATCAACAATTTAGCACAAAGCCCAACACTTTTAAGGATTTGGCACAAATTAGCTATTCTTCTTATTTAAAGAAACCAGAGCTTAAAATGAGCCCTCCACACAGAGGAGGACAGAGGAAGGTGATAGAACAAGTCTAAGGTGTTGGGAGCAGAGCCACGCCATTGTCCTAATGAATCCCTCTGAACAACTGTCATAACTTTAGGGAAGAGGTATTCTCACTCACTACCCAAACACGCCTCTGCAATACTGTGGTGTTGCTTCCATTTCATTTAACCACGTAGTAATCTGTTCCCTATTTATCCAGTTGACCTTGTCATTCTCAAATCCTCTTGTTTGAAGACCCTGGCTTTAAGACCCTATTCTATTACCATCTGCAGCAGAAGTATCTGAAGCTAGATGGCCCCTATCACCTGAGTGAAGGGCTGTTCCTGCTTGGGTCCAGCAGATCCCTAAAGTACCTGATCAGATAACGTTAGGTGAGAATCCCACACCAGTGCTCTGAGCAGGCCAGTACCATAGACCCCCATCAGAGCTGGCAAAAGGATGCCACTCCTGGGGAATATTCCCATCAGTGGACTCCTGTTGGCAGTGTTTTGCATGTGTTCATGCAGATGAGTCACACAGATCATCAAAATTATCCAGCGCACTTAAGAAAACCACAATTTCCTGTGCCCTACCACCTGATATTCTTATCCTTTAAGTTTGAGATAGGACCCAGGGAAAAATTTTAGAAGCTTCTTAAGTGATTCTAGGAGCCTTTGATCTAAGTAACTGAGCTTTTCCAAAGGAATGATTTATCCTGAATGAATGGGGAAGCTCTCTGAGCTTTAACAGTTACTCACCTATCTACAAATGTAATATTTTTACAGGGCTTTGGAGGGCTCTGATTTAATTCTATTATTAGCCCTTATTGAATTAGTTGTACCTCCTACAAAGTTCATGACAACACCAAGGTCTTTATTGGGATTTCAAGGTAGGACACGCTCTTCTTAGGTCATCTTCAGTTTCTGAGACATGGGCTGGTGGACTGAGAGGCAGCAGTGTCTGGTCAGCCCATCTTCCCAGGCCCCCCACTGCAGGATCAGCCTCTTCTTTGCCCAGTCTTGCCCAGGTCTGGAAGTAGATTGATGGCCTTAGTCTATATTCTTCTGGGCCTGGCATGAGTTCTACCACATGCAGGTTGTATTTGGCGTGCCAGATATGAGTGCTGTGCGACCTCTCTGTTGGAGCCTGTCCCTCCCCTAACATGCTGGCTTCTGCCTCAGTTTACCAGCCTAACTTTCCAGTTCTTCGCTGGGTCTGCAGCCTGCCTTGAGTGTTGGCCCACTGGTCCAGCCCTCTACCTTACTGCCTGGCTCTTGCCTCTTCTCTCCTGTGGCCAGCTCTCTGGATTCCCTACCGACTAATCCTACAGCGCATGGAGTGAAGTGTCCTGTGGGGCTAACAGTACATCTGCGCAGTACAACAGTACAACGCAGCTGTCTGCGTTGGAAGTTGGCTTGAGCACCTTCTAGCTGGGTGAGCTTGGGCAAGTGACCTAACCATTTAGTTTTTCCACCTTACATTCTTCATCTTTCCTCCCTTAGTCTCCTTATTTGTAAAATGGAGAAATAATAGTATCTACAACACATGTAAATTCTTAAAAAGTGCTTAAGTGTAAGCTGCTCTCATTATGTTATTATTGGCTTACTCGGAGTCATGAAACCATTGCCTGCTTGATTACAAATTTTGTCTGTTATATGAAGTTGAGTTCACCACATCCTTTGGACATCGTCCATCGTGCTGCCCAGCACATGAGTTCCCAGCTGCTTATTCTCCACCATCCCCCAGTAATGTCAGCTGTGTTTCCTGGGACCCTGCAATTATCTTGCCCAACCAGCCTCATTTATAACAATTCATTCTCTTCAGTTCTCTTGCTTTTTTCCTGACTGAATTGACCAAGTTCCTTCAGATTCATAGGTTTTAATTTCTAATCACTCAATCATCTTTCTGCCTCCACTTTAAACCTTTTCCGAATTCTTTATTCATTTAATTGCTTCATCCAAATGTAGTTTTAAAATGTTACAAACTAGGCTGAGGGCAGTGGAAAGATTATCTTGGGGTTTCTACGTGTTTTCCCTGATTCTCTATTCAGGAGCATGCTAACATGATGAACCTCAGAATACAGATGCTTATGTGCTGTCACTCATAACCAAGGATTTTCTGTGTTTTGTTGCATTATTCTACAAAAATAAGTAAGATCTCCTCAAGAAACTGCCCATCTGTTGTGGGAGGCTTAGTGGTAGGCTGCCTTCTTCTTTTTTTAAATTAAAAATTTTTTTTACAGTGGTGAGGATAAGGAAATAATGATGAGACAAGAAAGAGTATTGCTATTTATTTATGGAACTATTTAATGGAACTATTTAACTAGTGCCATTTTGTGCCAGGCTTTGGTCTAGGTGCTTAGGAGGATATGAATGAATAAAACAGACAAAGATCCATGTCATGGAAATTCTCTATCAAAAGTGGACACAAAATCAATAGTTGTTTTTTAATCAAAAGTATTTTTGCTAAAATTTGGAGGGTAGAAATATTTTAAGATGTGTTAAAGTTTAAACAGATCATCAAGGATTGGGAATTATGACATTTTATAACATGCTTGGCAAAATCCAGATGCTAGTGATATTTGAATTAGTAAACAATAAATATAATAAATAGTAAATGTAATTACCATGATATTTTTTACATTTTCAAAAAACTAAACTGAATAATGAAAAGTATATATTTTTAGGGCTTCCCTGGTGGCGCAGTGGTTGGGAGTCCGCCTGCCGATGCAGGGGACACGGGTTTGTGCCCCAGTCCGGGAAGATCCCACATGCCGCGGAGCGGCGGGGCCCGTGAGCCATGGCCGCTGAGCCTGCGCGTCCGGAGCCTGTGCTCCGCAACGGGAGAGGCCACAACAGCGAGAGGCCTGCGTACCGTAAAAAAAAAAAGTGTATAACTTTATTCTGGTGATCTGGAATCTTGTAGAAATGTTGATGAGGCTACGAGGCTCTAAGGTAAATTGTATGTAGTAAAATTTACAAATACTGTTTGACAGTGATCAGCCATCGTCTACGAGGGGCTGGCAATCTTTTGGATTAAAAAAAGTCAGATGTTCATTTATTATGATTTTCTGAATAGTAGTAGAGGTGGCGTTCCTGTCTAAGAAGAGTTAACGGTGATGGCGGCAAGAGTAGTGGGAGCGCAGGTGTGAGAGTGGTTTAAAGATCATTTTCTTCTCACATCTATGTTGTTACGTTGTCTGGTGGATGTAGGGGTTATTTCAGGACATTCAGGGGCAGCAAAACGGACAGAGGATACAGAAAAGAGAGAATAGTTCATTCCAGCCTTTAAAAATACAAATCACTTGGTGAGGAGTCATATCTTAATTCTTTTTAAACTAACATGCTAATATTATAGGAAAGAAAACCACATGAAACTGTGTTTTGAAATGGTTCTGATATTTTAGTATATTTAAATTTATGTGTTAAAATATTAAATAGAAAAAACTAAAGCACAGCTATTAAAAGAAATAGAGTGGAAATTTAGAAATTCAGAGCAAATTCAACAAACTGTTCTTGAAAATCCAGCCTGTATTCAGCATTTTGCCAAGACCCTGTGAATACAAAAATTGGCTAAGACACATCTCTAATTCTCAAAGAACTCACAGTATGGTAAAGGGTGAGGGTGACACACACACACCACCAAATAAATACTATTCAGTGTTGCAGATGGTCTGTCAGGCTAGATTTCCTCAAATTGCAGTGTGGTGGAGAATGGGCTGATTCTGGGTGTTATATTATCAGGTTTTCTCTCTCTTTTTATTTTTTTTCTTTAATCTTATGGCTTAATTGTATGTGTGGCTCTTTGTGCAAGTCATCTCAAATTCTTCTGAGAAGTAGGAAATATCCTCTAACAGTCAATCAATAAAGATAATCCTTTGATAAAGTAAAATTTGAATACACAAATCATGTTGGTTTTACTCTAGCTGAGGCACAATGAATCTGGCCAGAATTGGGAAGAGAGGGCAACTGTGAGGAAGGAGGATTCTCCAGGTGGAAAGGCTAGTGAAATTATAGTTCTGGGGGATTATAGGAGAGGGAAAATGGGGTCTGCCTAGGTAATTAGTAACGAGATATTTAAAAAGTTTGATCCCATTTCTGATCCCAGGGAGCAGGTTGAGAAGGTAAGATTTCACTCCGTAGCTCCAAAGCACAATCAGATGAGTATAGCCTAAATGTTTCCAATTCTGAAAATCAAGACAGGGAGAAAATTTGGGCATGAGAAGTAACACTGCATTAAACAGGTAGTGACAGGAGTCAAAGAGTCATGTGATGGAAGACACCAACTTATTTGTATGAGTTTGCATTTCTTTAAATCTTATTTTATGTACTTTTAAGACTATCTTATATTGTTTACAATAAGCAATGCTCATGAGTAGCTTCCTATTTATATTGTTAGTTTAGTAAAACTTCTTTTATACAAAAAGAAAAACTGACTCAGTTGTGTGCTAAATATTCTGAGAAACTTATCTGGGGAAAGCCAGCTGGAATACGTGACATAATCCAGACTCTATTGTGTCCCCTAGTGGCAACAACACAAATTGCAGGCATAGTGATCCTGCCCAGGAAGAATTAACCAGCCTTGCAAATCCAAACCTACTGAGTGACAGTAAATGGCAAATTATGGCAGGGATTGATTGGAAACCACTTTACATCAAGAATGGAGCATACTATATTGTCATTACTTATTCCTATATTTCCCACTGTGTGATAAATTTTGTAAGAGCAGGAACTGTATTTGACTTATTTAAAGTTACATCTCTAGAGCCTATCAGTATATGATGCATAGTTGGTATTTGAGAAATGTTAAATAAATGAGACACTGGGGTGAGGAGTAAGGAGAGAAGCAGAAAAAGGGAAGTAGGAGGACCTCAGAATTGAGCTGTATTTATTTCCCAAATTTGCCTAGAATCCTCTTTGGCTTCTCCCATGAGCCCAGGTGTTTAACTCCATCTAGAAGGGCTTATTAAGTACTAAAAAGAGTCTTAATTTTAGTTTTCAAAGTATTGATTTGTCTCTCTATTGACAGCATGTTTCATTACAACGTTAGTAATTTGATTGGTAGTTTCTTTGTAGTCTTAGAACTAAGAATTCAGGGCAAAGATGTGAGATTTCAGACCAAAATATATTTTCCATCACCTAAAATACACCAAGTAGAGTAAGATTATTGTCTCCAGAGAATTCTCAGCATGTAGGCCTGTACATTTTATAGAGAGCAGGTAATGAAGTGCCTTTATGAAAGTGCCTATTTAACTCATCTGAATTAAGTGGGAACAACAAACAGAAGAGTTTTAACCACAGAGGTAAAGTAACCATCTGAGTTGCAAAGCCAAGAATGAGTCCAAGTTAATGGACACATATTAGGAAAGGCTTAGGAGAGCCCATTAGAAGAGGCACCGCAAAAATACAAAATCCGGTCTTAAAAAGGATCTTCTCCATATGAATTAAGGATTAGTGCTTTGAAAATATGATAGCACATAGAAAAATAGCATTAGGAACTGAAAAAGCCATTTTCTAATGCAGCCATTCTCACCCAGAGTGCAAAAGATGCCTTTCAGCTGGAGTGGCTTTTGCCATTGCCTAGTTCCAGGGAGCTGCAGCACTGGCAGGCAGCTTCACATGGCTCCTTCCCTGCAGGAGTGCCAACAAGGAGAGGCTTCCAGACCCTGTCTGCACAGGAGACCAGAAAGCTCAGGTTCCTTAAGGTCTAAATGAGGAGATTCATTCTAAGATTCCTCCTTAGTCAATCCTTGATGACTCCAGAGATGGTAGCCCTGTTGGTTTCATTATGTTATTTAAAGGAACATATTAAAAATATTAATAGGACCCCAAGACTAACTATATGTATTGTAACACAGGATAGGGTCAGTTTTACACACCTTTTGTCTATTTTATATACTACTAGCCAGACTCCTTAGGTCCTCCTAGAATTTCAGTGAACAATTCTAGCCATCGAAGAAACATTTTTTATAAAAGTACTAGTTTTCAGTGACTAGCATATAAAAATAAAAAGCTTGACCATCACCTCTCGGCAAAGGTACAACATTTTTAGACGGTAAATAAACAGAAGGTTGTTTTAAGGTACAGTAAACCTGAGCAAGGAAGAGTAGTCTGGAGATGAATGTAAGAGCAGGAGGGAGGGTAGAAAGGGAGAAGAAATCTGGGTGGTAATTCCACAATCCTGTGACTCCACCGTGGTATGTGTTCCAGTGACGTCTGCAACAACTGGCGAAATCTCAGGGCCCCTTGTCCCCTCAACTGACTGAACTGTTAAAAGGATTCCCAGGTGATTTGTACGCCCACTGAAGTTTGAGAGCTTGGCTCCAGCTGTCCTGAGAGGCTGGGTTCTGAGTAGTAAATCTACAGTTGCTAGGGCTTCACAAACTTTGGTATGCATGAGAAACACCTGGGAAAATTGTTAAAAAGGCAAGTTCAGGGCCCAGATCAAACAGGTTGTGATTCCCTAGGTTTGTGTGGTGCTTAGCAAAGCTGTATGTCTAACACATTTCCCAGTGGTTTTGGCACAGATGGTCATTGGAGCACTCTTTAAGAAATCTCTGCCACTGATATCAAGATCTGGCAAAGGAAGGCTGTGCTTACTAAATCTATTGAAGCAGTAGGCCCTTGAAAACTTCCCGTCTGGAAATAGTAATGGAATTCCTTGTCTGAGACCTGATACCTGGTTGTAGGACCCCAGGCGCTCAGCTTCCTAGCTTTATCTGTGTTCTTTATCAGTGTCACATTGAGCTTTTTGCTCTTTGCTTCTAAAAGTCTGTGTGCTTCAACACCTTAGTCTTTGCTGTGCTCTTTGCAGAGGTTTCAGAGTCTGAAAGGCTGTGTTTGGATTTTAGCTTAAGGCATGTGCTAATTTGTTGACCTTGAGCAAGTGATCACAGTCTCTGACACTCAGGTTCCTCATGTGTAAAATGGGTACTGTAGTACCTGTATTATGGAGTTATTCAACAATTACAAGAGAAATGCCCTGTGTAAAATTTACAGCACGGTGCGTAGCATTTAGCAGACCTCAGTGCTTGATCACAACTACTGTTTGTGTTACTTTTTTTTTTTTTTTGAGTCTGGAGAGCTCCCTTTTTTCTTCCAAAACTTGCTTGTAGCATTCCTTGAAGAGCTCCCTTTACTTCCACCATGAATTACTCACGAATCCACATTCTCACAGTACTTAAACATCTCTCTCTTTGTGTTCCTTTTTGTCATGTGTTATTAGTTTGTTCTCTGTCTTTTCACTGAACTGTGAGCTCAACATGACAATCAGACAACAACAAAAACAAACTCTGTCTTACCCCTCTGTAGTTTTAGCGCCTTGCACATAGTAATATTTAAGGCAAGGTGTTTGTTTATGTGCTACACACTGTTCTAAGCACTTTTAATGGATTAACTCGTTTAATCCTCAGAACAAGCCTATGATGTAGATGCTGCTATTATCTCCATTTTGTGAATGAGAAACTGAAACACAGGCGGCTTAAGTAACTTGTCCAAGGTCACATTGCTAAGCGGTAGACCTGTAATTTGAACCTGGGCAGTCTGGTTCCAGAATTCAAAATTTAGCAGATCCTAAATGAATGCTTGTTGAACTGCATTACACTGTGAATACATCGACTTTAGGTGAGGTCTTTCCTCTTCAGAAAATGGTGTTCTGAAGATGAAAAAGGAGCAGGTCAAATCATTGCTCAGTTTTCTGATGTATCTTATTAACTTGAAACAATATCAAAACAAATCATAGATATAAAACGGTTACTGGGTTCCTTCTGAAAGGAAACTTCAAATCTGTTATGAATGTGATGGTAAGTATTCAGATTATTTCAAAGGGCAAGATTTTGTCTAGCAGCAGGAAGCTTTTTTGAAGTATAACTTACATATAATAAACTTGCTCATTTAAGTGTACAGTTTGATGAATTTTGGCAATTATATGTAGCTGCAAAACCTGCACACAATCAAGATACAGAAAAATTCCATCACCCTCGAAAGGACCCTTGTGCCCCTTTGTAGTTGATCCTTTGCTCTGACTCTTGGGTCCAGGCAACCATTGATCTGCTTTCCGTCACTATGGTTTTACCTCTTCCAGAATATCATATAAATGGGATCAAACAATATGGTAGTCTGTTGTATCTGGATAGTTTTGCTTAGCCTAAAGCTTTTGAGATTTATCTGTGTTTTTATTTTTATCAGTAGTTTTTCTTTCTTATGGATATGTAGTGTTTCATATTATAGATATACCACGATTTATTTATCCATTCACTAGTTGATGAACATTTGTGTTGTTTCCAGTTTTTGGTTATGATGAATAATGCTGCTGTGAACATTCATTTGTGGAAATATGCTTTCACTTCTCTTGGGTAAACATGTAGGAGTGGGTGTGCTGGGTCATATGATAAATCTATGTTTAACTTTATAAGATACTGCCATACTGTTTTCCAAGTGGCTATACTCTTTTGTATCCCCCCAGCAATGTACTACAGTTCTGGCTGATTCTGTCTTTGACAATATTTGATATTGTCAGTCTTATTAACTTTAGCTATTCTAGTGGCTGTTCAGTGGTAGCCCATTGTGGTTTTAATTTGCATTTTCTTGATGGCTAATGATGTTGAACATATTTTCTTGGCCTATTTGCCATTTGAATATCTTCTGTAATTTTCTATTCAAATCTTTTGTTCATTTAAAAAATTGGATTATCTTTTTCTTATTGATTTATATTTATGTTTTCTAAAGAAAATATACTCTTAATATAACCTTTTGTCAAATGCCTGGTTTGCAAATATCTTCTCACAATCCATGGCTTGCATTTTCACTTTCCTAATTGTGTCTTTCGAAGAGCAAACATTTAAAATTTTGATTAATTTCATTTTATCCATTTTTTTCTATTTTGCACTTTTTGTGTCTTGTTTAAAAAATCTTTTCCTGGGCTTCCCTGGTGGTGCAGTGGTTGAGAGTCCGCCTGCCAATGCAGGGGACACGGGTTCGTGCCCCGGTCCGGGAAGATCCCACATGCCGCGGAGCAGCTGGGTCCGAGAGCCATGGCCGCTGAGCCTGCGCATCCGGAGCCTGTGCTCCGCAACGGGAGAGGCCACAACAGTGAGAGGCCTGTGTACCGAAAAAAAA
>NW_006775845.1:574312-581594 GCF_000442215.2 Lipotes vexillifer
AAAAAAAAAAAAAAAAAAAAAAAAAATCTCTTCCTAACTCAGTGACACAAGGATTTTCTTCTACAAGTCTAATAGTTTTTTACATTTAGGTCTACCATCATTTCAAGTTAATTTTGAGTCTGACATAGAGATTGAAATCCTTTCAATAGAAATGCTTTCACTAGAGTCTTCTCTTCTTGCTGATATGCCACATAGCTCATTCTGTAACCATGTCAGGTTAAGATGGCCAGGTAGAAACTAGTATAAGAGAACGTGTGGGTGTGAGACTCAGGGAAACCTTTTAAAGCTGGTAGCTGTTCAATTTTCAAGTCCCACAGTACATGGTATTGTTTGAATTAGGCTTGTGACTTTTTGTGTGGTGTGTAGAAAAAATGAGAGGGAAATATCTCACAGTAGATATGGTATTCAAGTAATTTTTTGAAATCTTTAAACTTTAGGTGGATATGTTTGAATCAAAGTTAACTAGGTAGAATGAAGTTGACTGTACTTATGACTCCAAGTTTTGTTGAATTTTCTAAGTATTAGGCCAAGTGATATTGTTTTGCTTGGTTTTTCCTTTTTTGCCCATTTCCAGGAAGCACAAAGTTCTTATTTGAAGAGAACACTTTTCTTCTTGCTGCAAACCTGTTTGAAACAGGGAAGGACCAGTCTCAGGAAAACTTTTCAGCCTGATGTCTTTTTTCCTAGCCTGCCTTTTGCCCATAACCACTCCCATACACTCTGTTCCTAAGACAGTCTGAAGTTTCAAAATGCCAACAAAAAATTCTCTGTGTTTAGGTTGTTTTGGATTGTTAATTATTGGTGGCAATGGATGAGTGTTCAGCACCTTGGAACTTTTGCAAAAGAAACTTAATAAGGATACGTTTGCTGTAGTTGGAAAAGTATTTGATGAACAGCTGACCTTTCAAATGTTTACATGAGTTGAATCTCTGAACTGGTAATGTTAGGAAGGTCCAAGTTCTAATTCAGACTCAGACACTGAATCCCTTTGTAGAGAAAGCGCTTTTAAATATCTTCAGTTTTCTCATTTGTTTTTTTATAAAAAGGCTGACTTCGCTCACCCATTAAATTGGTTAATGTTTGTGAATGTTTTGAGAGGATGAAAAGCACTTTCTCAGAGCAGTGCCCTATCGTTCCCTCTCATGATTGTGGTTTGTCATCCACCTGAAGTAAGTGGGTAAGTCATGTACCAAGTTTGCATTGTAGAAAGGAAATGATTCTACAGATCCTTAACCACGGGATGAAGAAATATGTTTCTTTCACATGGAGTTGGTGAATAAAGCTTCCACTGTTCTGAGGGAAAAATGCCAAAGGAAGCCTGCTTGTGTGGATTAGTTCACTTATGAATACTTTAAAAAATATTTACATAAATCTCTACTGACTAACCAGTTCTCTGAGCACGTTCCATAAAAATTTCTTTTCAAGCAATTTCTTTTAGAAATGCATACATATATATATAATTTTTTTTTTTTTTTTGGTGGTATGCGGGCCTCTCACTGTTGTGGCCTCTCCCATTGCGGAGCATAGGCTCCGGACGCGCAGGCTCAGGGGCCATGGCACGAACCCATGTCCCCTGCATCGGCAGGCGGACTGTCAACCACTGTGCCACCAGGGAAGCCCCATACATATATATTTTTTGTCCCTTGTGTCTTGCACGAGGGCTGGTGTTCACGGTGCTCAATGGACTTAAAGAAGCCATTCCATGCAGCTATGAGAACTGGGGAGATGGGCTGAGGAAGAAAGCTGGGTTGAGAAATTTGGAAGGACCTCCTTTCTATTGTGGCTTTTCCCCCCCTGAGGTCCTATTTCAGCTTTTTTTTTTTTTTCTTAGATTCAGTTGCTTCATTGCTCAAGTTCCTCTTTCAGATGACCTGTGTTCCTCCCACCCGCCCCAGTCAACATGGCTGTCTCCCCCTAAAGCTATTCCACAATGCTCCCTCTGTGGTTCTGGACATTATCCAGGGAGCAGCAAGTCAGGGTACTTCCAAATTTTCACTGAACATATCACTTTGAGATTCTTCTAAAAGCATTGATCATTTTGGTTGCAGCTGGAGTATGAAGGGAATTCTTAGGGAATCTATGTCTTTACCATAGTAGTCATCTGGCTGCCATGAAGGGAAGAAAGGATTGTGTTGTTATTTTTGGAAACAGAAAAAAGAAATCCGGGCATCTGCTCATCTCTGTTGAGGTCTGACCACAGGTTGAAGGAATGGAGAATAGAGGTCACATTTAGGTTTTTATTTGACCTACAGGGTGTTCAAAAACTGAAAAGCAAAAGAAAACAAACAAAAGTAACAAACAAAAAAAGAAACCTCAAAAACCCAAACTGAAATTCCCAGCATTTAAAAATCTGGAGGTTTCATATAAAAATCTGAAATCTCAGCTTCTTTTGAAAAATCAGAAAGACTGGTATCTCTGGATCTGCATTCTGACATGGCAATGTTGACTAGATTGGAGCATCGGCTGCCCCTTTGGGATGTTTAAAGCTTCATATTAACAACTTGTCCCCTGAAGATATGGTCTGTAAGGTTTTACATATTCAGATTAAAGGTCCAAATATATTACTTTAAATCATTCTTTTCACTCTCTCTAGATAGTTCTTTTCCTCTGAACAGGAAATAGACATGGGAAAGTATGATAAGAGAATGTATGACTAGCATGTTTTCGCATGTCTGTTTCCTATTCAAAGAGCAGGAGTTACCTAGAAAGAGTGAAAAAAATGATTTAAAATGATATATTTAGACCTTTATTCAGCTGTTTATAGTCAGCAATTCACAAGGTTATCCCATAATTCAAATTCAAGTATACTGATTTAAATATACATCCTTTGATTCTTCTGAGGGGGAGGTGTACATGTGTTATATATTATTTGTCTTAAAAAATTAAATTTGTTTTCAAAATTGTTTAGACATTTAGGGCCTTTTAAGCAAAAACCTTTGCGTGACCACTTGACAGCTAAATAAACTAATCTCCGCTGTAGTCTGTTGAGTACCAGGATTATATTTATACCTGGAAAGAGTAAAACAGCAATTGGACACCATTAATACCTTTTTGCTGAAAAGTATGTGCCAATTCATGAGACCACTTTTATTCTGAGCTATCTTTTTTTTTTTTTTTTTTTTTTTTTTTTTTCCCGGCCTCTCCCTGCTGTGGCCTCTCCCGTTGCGGAGCACAGGCTCCGGACGCGCAGGCCCAGCGACCATGGCACACGGGCCCAGCCGCTCCGCGGCATGTGGGATCCTCCCAGACCCGGGGCACGAACCCGCGTCCCCTGCGTCGGCAGGCGGACCCTCAACCACTGCGCCACCAGGGAAGCCCCTCTGAGCTATCTTTTGTCTTTAATTCTGCTTTTATCCATCAGACATAAATTGCCTCCCAGACTAGGCTTCCTGGTGTTCATTCTTCCTTCCTAATAGTATCCTGATTTCCTTTCCGACTGTTGTCTCTTTCCCACGTAATGCAGTCTTGGGAGTCTGGGTCTGATGGTGGTCAATCATCTTGGACCCCCCACTACAGAAGCCCTTGGTTCTTTGTCTCCACTGCTGGGTATGTGTCAAGAAATGGGCATGTGACTAAAGCTTGGAAAGCTGAAGTCGCCTGGTTATTTGAATCTCGAGCGGAGCGGTACAAAGTCAAAAGCAACACTTAAAACTCACGCACTCCGGGGGTATCGCTCTGATGCTCAGGTAGTTCCTAGCCTTGTTCCTGTCCAGTTCCCAAGTCTGCTTGTCCATGCTCCATGTCAATTTCAGGAGATTCCCCAATAGTTTGTTTAATTTTCTTTTCATTCTTTCTTTTTTTGGTTGAGTGGTTTTCTCTGGCATATAATCGGGGAGCTCTAACTGATGTATCCTGTCTCGCCATTTCCCCTGCTACTGCCCTAGTCCATTCCCCACCATCTCTTGCCTGGAATACCAAAAAAGCCTCCTCACCAATTAAAGCAGATGTATGTATCTTCTTTATATGTATCTGCTAAAACATTTATAAGTCAAATCAAGTCACTCCTCTACTCAAAACCTTCCAATGGTTGCCCAGTTCACTCTGAGTTAAGGCCAAAATGCTTAATGGAATACAAGCTTCTCAAGGGCATATAATGTTCACTTCTGTATCTCCACTACACAGAATAATCCTCAGCACATTAATTTGTTGATAAATGATGTGCCCCTTGGGGAAGCAATCATGTTTTATTTGACTTGAATCCTTAGTATGTAGCACAGTGCATGGCACAGAATAGGCACATAGTAAATATTGTTTTTTGTTGTTGAGCCTAGCTGCTTTAGCTGTTGAAAAGGACAGATTCATCAGGATCTAATCCTTTCATGGTTTCACTCTTGTTGATAAGTGGTTTGTAAAAATCATAGGGACTAACTTCACCTAGTATTGAGCTTATATTCATTTTGGTGAAAAACAAAACAAAACAAAAAATGGCAACCTGATCAGAATGGAACTTGCTTAAAGAAAGGCTCAGATTAGTTTTAGCAAGTTTACATAGTCTGCATTTTGGAGGTGAAGTTCTGAGGTTGAATCAGGCCAAGAAATACAGTTGATCATCCTACGGCAAATTTCATTTGCGAGTTCAATGGAAGTGGAAGTGGAATGGGATCATGTTATTAGTTCTCTTAGAGGCACAGATTTCCAAGATAGGAAAATGTGTGTGTGCTTGCCAGGTTAGGCAGACATGGGCTGTCATTGCAGTGTTCCCAGGGATACTTGTTGGAGGGAAAGAAAGGACTTAAGAAGGGACTGTTCTAAGTAAGATGTTTGATCCCTCCATTCTCTTCTCCACGCTCCCCCCTCCCCAGCACACACCAATTAAACCAAATGGTTTTAGTATTGTGACAAAAAGATAAATATAATTTGAATCTAAATTTAGTCCATTCTTTCAGTCAGAATATTTCTTTTCCTCCTTTGGCAATTAAGCATTCTAATTTTCTTTTTCCGCTGCAGAATTGTGTATTTTTAGGTTGGCAGGGCTTCAAATGGTATTAATCATAATTTCTAAGTATTTAAGCTATTTCAGTGATTGAAGAGAACTTCTATGATTATAGGATACTGTTGAGTAATGGGTCCTTTAAAAATCTCATTGGTCAGTTTCAATTTAGTTAGGAAAAAATCACAAAAGCAAAAATATAAGTTTTGAGAAACTACCCTTTTTAGCTTCAGACAAACACTAGGTTGTATTTGTCTTGTCAGAATTAGAGGAAAGGTTTTGCTGCAAACTTTGGAGAATACTGCTTAATAACTTCCTTGTAACATGATGAGAACTTTTCCTTCCTGAATTTCAGCAATTTTGAAATGCTGAGACGCTTTCATTTTTCCTTTATAATTCGACTCTGGAACCCAGAGTTCTTCCTTGGATTGTGAATTCCCAGACCCCAAGAGCATTTTGAATTTCTAAATTTCTCTTTAAAAAAAAATAATGAAATGGTACTGGCAATATTTCAATTAGATAAATCACAGTTAAGGTCAAATCCACCTTGTTTGAAACCTGCTATTCAAATCAAAACCACCTGGGGCCAGGGGTGGTTCTGTTCTACCCACGTATCTGAGGAAATAAGAATGGAGCCTCCTTAATGGTGGGTAGAGAGCTGACTCTCAGACTTCATCTCCACATACCAACTGAAGAAATGAGATCACTATACAAACCTTGAAGCAAGAGCTTACTGGATTTTTTGGGGGGGTGGGCGGGAGGGGAGCAGTTTGTTTTTTGTTTTAGTCAAGCTTGCACACTTATAGAAGTGGAATTTGTTATGTGGGTTTTTAATGGATATTCAGATGGCAGCATCAATTTTCCATTTTAATTTTGTGTCTACTTCAATAAATGTTCTTGTACATGTGAGGTCAAATAAAGTAACTATCCAGACGGTGTTATCATTTTCATTATTTATAAGATAATGTACGTTTGTTGTCATTGGTACAGTTGTACATTCTAGATGGCAGGGGCCATTAATTTTTTCATCCTCAGAGCCTAGCACAATGCCCAGCACATAGTAAGTGCTCTATACCTGCTTAATGTGAATTAACTGAGCTAATGGAGTGGTTTGTTACTATAATCTAGCTTTTTGACCTATAGAAATGACATCTGTTATCTTGTTGATATATTCTATTCTCCTTATTACACCATTTAGAAGTTGTTAGGATACATATATTAGGCTTATAATAATAGATCCTTGAATTTGAATAACTTTATAAGAAACACTCATATTTATTATTTTAGCATGTTCTTACCACATCTCTATGAAGTCAGGAGGCAGAGAAGCCTACAAGTTAAGAGGTTGTTCATCATTCTTTATTCTGACCCTTAGGCCCATTCTCTATTTTTTTACTAACTATATGGTGGGCATAATGAACACATTATTAATTTCTAATAAAATAATTTCCTCCTAAAGGCTTGTTGGTTTATACTGTTAAAATAATGATGGGGAATTCAGAAATCAAACTTCTGACACCTTTACATTGTTGGCATGAGTTTAAGGTTTTATTTTAAGTAACTATTTCCAAATTGAAGTCCAGCATGATGGAAAAACCAACTCTGGGCTATCTTGAGGATTGTTTACTTGGTAGATTAGTTAGACAGTTGTTGGTTTATTCCAAGTTTGTGTTCTCACTGGGGATCCCTGAAGGTTGATATGTGCTCACAGATTACAAAATAGTTTTAATAGCAAATTCAACATAATGGAAATATCTTCTGAATTATTCGGCTAGTGCACCTATTTAACTCCCCAATGGGGAGAATTGAGAGATGGTTTTGTGAGTTCTTATACATTAAAAATCTTATTTAAGGTTTGCAAACATTAAAAAATGACGTGTCTTTTCTTAAAATTGTTTGCTTATTTTCCCCCCTGTGCTTTGCCTATTTCACCGTCTTCTTTATTCTCTTCTCTTCAAGAGTACGAATGCTTGTGGTTCTATTCAGCTGCCTCCCCTTTCCTTGAATAATTTTTCTAGTTGGTTCTTTCAATAAGACAGGCAATATTTATTTGGTTGGTTGGTTGATTTCTCAGAATTTTAGATCTGGAAAAGTACTAAGTTTCTCCCCAAAATGTAATCATCCTGATCATCAAGGTTGTCCTTACGTGTGCTCAGACCAAACTCTCCCCATTTCCTAAAAGTTTTTGTCAAGATAGAGCTAATTAATGCCATCAAAATTTTTTTATTCTTTTTCCTTTTTAATACCTTTTAATTTTAAATATCTTAAAATGTATACCCAACTACATGATTGACTCAGATTTAACTGTAAGTTATTATAACTTTCTTTTTTTTTTTTTTTTTTTTTTTTTCG
>NW_006775845.1:581868-584800 GCF_000442215.2 Lipotes vexillifer
CGGTACACGGGCCTCTCACTGCTGTGGCCTCTCCCGTTGCGGAGCACAGGCTCCGGACGCGCAGGCTCAGCGGCCATGGCTCACGGGCCTAGCCGTTCCGCGGCATGCGGGATCTTCCCGGACCGGGGCACGAACTCGTGTCCCCTGCATCGGCAGGCGGACTCTCAACCATTGTGCCACCAGGGAAGCCCTAACTTTCACATTTTTTCATCTAAATGTGTAAACTCTTTAAGGGTAGAGACCTTACTTTGTTCCATATTCCACTTTACGTTCCTGTCCTATAGGACGTGCCTGGTACCTTTATAGGAGGAGTGTCGTACATGGTTATTTGCTTAATGAGCAAATTGATCGTAGTTCATACCTGTATTTCTTTTTTAAAAAAAATTAATTATTTATTTATTTATTTTTGGCTGCATTGGGTCTTTTTTGCTGCGCGTGGGCTTTCTCTAGTTGCGGTGAGCTGGGGCTACTCCTCGTTGCGGTGCACGGGGCTTCTCGTTGCAGTGGCTTCTCTTGTTGTGGAGCACAGGCTCTAGGAGTGTGGACTTCAGTAGTTGTGGCACGCGGGCTCAGTAGCTGTGGCTTGCGGGCTCTACAGCGCGGGCTCAGTAGTTGTGGCACACGGGCTTAGTTGCTCCGAGGCATGTGAGATCTTTCTGGACCAGGGCTCAAACCTGTGTACCCTGCATTGGCAGGCGGATTCTTAAACCACTGCACCACCAGGGAAAGTCCCATATCTGTATTTCTTAATTGCAACAATAAACACTTTCAACATTGATCTCATATAAATGTTAGACAAGTTATAAGATTGGTAACAAAACAATGCAAATTGTTTCACAGAACTGAGGGTTACAGCAGCTATTAATGTGTAATAATCTGTACTGAAGATGTCGGTAAATTTATCTCAATCTCATTTTATTTTATGTCCTATCACCTTGTTTACTCTGTCCTTTGATGTTTGAATAGGACATCAATTCACTTTGATGACTAGTCTTACATAGTTATTGTCTTTTCCCCCTTGATTAAATTTTTAAAAGACTGTCCCTATTCTTAGAATAAAATGTCACAGTGGGGGCAAAGATGTGACAGTTTATGTGCATTGCAACTGTCCATATCTTACCAAATCAGGCTCTGATTCTATGCAGATTATTCTGAGCCTGTTATTTAAGAGGATTTTGCAGCCTTTAAGAGTAAAGCAATCTATTCTCCAAAGTTGATGATAGGTTTTTGCTCAGCATTTTACATGGTATCTATAGTGCCCTTAAATTTAAAGAGTGAACTTCTGGGTTGCTAGCCCAGTGATTAAGAACTTTATAAATGTCATATTTTATGGATAGATATGAATAATTGTAGTTTCTTATTTACAGTGACCTCAATGATTTCCCTCAGTGGTGGGGCAGGCATCTAAAGGTTATCTCTTTAAAGTTCAAAGCTAATTTAGATGGTGAGATACTGGATCACTTGTGTGAGTCGAGTTTTCATCTGATGTGGAGCTTTCTGAGAGAGTTTTGGTATTAGAATGCCTACCTTTGACTCCCGGCTCTGCCATTTGCAAGCTGTGTGGAAGTGCTAGCGAGAGATTTGACTTTTGTATCTGTTTCCTTACTGGCAAAAAGGTAATAATAATAGTACTTCCCTCATAAAGTTGTTATGAGCTTGTTATTAGCTTAAAGTGCTCAGTTAGCACTCAATAAAGGTCAGATATTATTCTTATTCTCTTTCTATGAGGTATCTCTTCTTTTCTTTTTTCTTTGGCATTGGCGTGACTTTGGCCAGGAATTACCTGACCTTGAGGACTAACTATTTCAATATCTACTCCTGAGGATTCCCCCTCTCTTCCCCTTCTCCTCTTTCCTCCTTTCCATACTGGCAGTGATATGGAATGCAATTTTCCTAATTCGTTTCCCCTTCCTTTTTCAGAGTTTTGATATTACTTCCTAAGAGAAAACAGTTTAACAACCATGATGAAGTGATAAAGCTCAAATACTACAGAGTTCTTACAGTAATGTCTCTGGTATGATACTTGCCTCCCTTACAGCAATATCTCCATTCATTTAAACTATTTAATGACAAAAGTACCTGCTTTCTCCTTTCTCCATGAATACCCTCTTCCAGAAAGATCAGTACAGAGGGTGGTGGGCTTGTTTGATGAGGTGATATCCACTATAGATTTCTGCTTTATGTAGGAATAGTACCTTGGGGGAATCCTTTGCAAACCCAGCACAAAGTCTACTGTATTACTAATTTCTCAGATTCAAAAAGTGCTTTTTGTTGCTTGGTATGGGATTTCTGATTTTATAAAAAAAATATGTCACTGCAGTTTGGTGGGGAGTCTGTATTGAGAAAGTCTGTGAAATTTATCTTTTGTAAGGAGACCGCTGAAGATGTTTTTCATTCTTTTTTGTCCTCTTTTGAAAGACTCTTGGAAAAAATTCCTGTCTTGTTTTAGTGTCAACTAATTATTGATTTATTTGTTCTCTCTTAGGAATCATACTGTATAAAACTGATGAAGCTCATCTTTTCTGACACTTTGCCTTTTAAAAATTAACCTCATCTTTTTTACTCTTTCTTTTTGTGTTTAAATTTTGATTTAATGACTGTATTTTAAATATCTTTGTAAGCTACCTTAAAGGTTTCCTGAAACCAAGGTACTGTATATAAGCTGTCATGTTTGTAGGAATTCAAATTATGGTATTCTAACCATCCTTCGTTTCCTCACAATTACAGTTATCATTTGTTCATCTCTGTGTGCCACAAACTGTGCAAAACACTTTGTAAATTATCTCTTTTAATCCCTATAACAGCGTTATGCAGAGGCTTTTTCTCTCCCTTTTTATAGGTGAGAAAACTAAAGTGCAGAGAGGTTAGGGTCATAACATTAGTAAATTAGGAAGCCAGATTTTTTTTTTTTTTTTTTTTTTTTTTTTTTTTG
>NW_006775845.1:585012-593596 GCF_000442215.2 Lipotes vexillifer
TTTTTTGCGATACGCGGGCCTCTCACTGCTGTGGCCTCTCTCGTTGCGGAGCACAGGCTCCGGAAGCGCAGGCCCAGCGGCCATGGCTCACGGGCCCAGCCGCTCCACGAGGAAGCCAGATTTTGAACTCAGCTGGACCCAAGCTTGAATCCTAGTCTTTACTGTTTTTAATTACTTGAAAAAAGTGATTTGGTCTTCCATGTTTTGAAGGCTTACTGATTTATAGCTTTTGTATGCTAGGATAATAAATACGTTGGCTATCCAAAATCTTCATTGGCAATGACATTTGAACAATTCAATGTCCTGGGCCTTTAAAATATGTTGGATAATTTAGCATTATTATCAAATGTCAAATTAAGGATTAAAGAGGGCATAATAGACATTTTTACTTGCAATCACCTCCAAGATAATTTTACCTGAGTGTATTTAAAATTGGTAGAGGGTGGTCACAGGAGATCATTATATGCATTTCTGCAAATTATGTTCTTTTGTGAAATTGTGAATTCAATAGTTGGTCATGTGAAGCCAACTTCCAATGTTGTTGATTTTAAAAATGAATTGTAAATTTATCTGAAGATGAGCTAATATACTTGAGTGTTGCAACTTGCTGTTCCTGAAAACTGGAGTGATTTATCTCAGCCACACCCCCTGGTCTTACTGATGAATTGCAAAGTAGAGAAAGAAAGGGCAACCTGCTTTCTTCACCCTTGATTGAGAAGTCCAAAGATCTGTTTTCTTTATTTTTGAGTACCCTTTATGGTCTTGCTACAGAATATTAAGTGACAAGAAGAAGGTGTTTTTTTTCCTGTTTTCTTCTCAATTCCTTTAATTTATTTTTCTCCTTTTTCCTAACAGTTTTGGAAAGCATCCTCCTTCCAGGCATTTAAAAGCTTTTTTGGCATCTTATGCTGCCAGTGTTAACACTGGCAATTGGTGCAGTTTACAATTGTGCATTAAATATAAATCTCATTTTTATATCACTTGCTTAAAGTTGATTTGTGATACACCTTTACTGGTAATGATAGATGTGTATTATGAATTATTGCATGTTTAGTCCATGCACTTAAACTATACGGAGGTAAGCAATTACACTTTTATTTAAGAAGTATTAATGTGTCTCTACAACTTAATTTTTGTCATGTCTTTGTCAGCTTTGCGAAAGGCCATGATGAGTTTTTATGTGCTTGAGTCAGGTCATTTCCGTTCTGGGAAAGAAACACTAAGCAATTAGAATAAATGATTCTGAGGCCTTTTTAGAATTTAAAAAATTAACTTCTGACTTAAATCTTTCTCATCTGGATAACTTCTCAGCCTTGAGAGTTTTTGTGGCATGCCTTGTTATCTTTGTGTGATTAGAACATTGTTTGTAGGATATGTGAGTATGTAGGAGTTTATTTCAAATGTTTTGGGGGCCCCCGAAGAGTACAGAGAAGCATAATATTTTCTAAGCTTTTCTGGTCTCTTTTTTTGAATGGGGGCATTTGTTTTGGTTTCAGCTGCACTGTATTTGATTTTAGTCTGCCTGATATTTCCTCCACCCAGGCCTCTGCACATTCTGTTTTCCTTAGAGAACTCACCTTCAGTGAGTCTAACTTTCCTCTTTGAATCCTTAGTTCTCTAGAGACTTTCTGGCTTCTGGTTTATTTTTTATTGTTGTTTTACAGTCTGTGCCTTTACCAAATTAGATCTTTCCCCCGAATTGACCTTACTTTTTAAAATAGAAGGTGAAAATGATACTGTCCTGCAAACTTTCTTAACTTCAGCTGAGGTTTGTGTGAGAGAACTAAGCTCTACTGAAATTGATTTGAGTGGTCGTTTTTTGAAGTCCCCTAAGAGCGGTACTTAAGTAAGTACCCTCCTGGATGCATTGGAGAGGAATTCATTCATTTCATCCAATGGATGCCTTTGGGCATTAGGATTTAATTCCCTTGCAGAACCCCAATATAGAAGGACAGTAGGACTTGCTTTGAATGTGCATCAAACAAAGGAAGGGGCAGGATGACTGACACTCCCTCAGTGGCTACGTTGCCTTGGGGTAATGCGTGGGGACCTTTAACGGATTATCTCATTTAATATTAGAGTTTGCTTGAAAATCTGTGAAAATAATTAGGACCACTGATAGTGCTTCTGTTAGACCTTTCCTGATTTTTTTTTTAAGGCTTATTGGAGACCCAGGCTAAGTTGAGTATGTTTGATTCCTCTTGCAGCAGAAATGATAAAACAAAGACCCCAAGACCTTGAACTGCCAAATGGTAGGAATTTTGTCCATTTGTACTCTTCTCTATCCTTAGCACCTAGAGTTTCTCGCCTGTTACAGGTGTACAATAAAAAATTTTCAATAAAGTAAAACGTAATCTAGACCAGATATACTGTACACATTTGTTCTTAGTCTCCTCCAAGATAGTTTTACATGCTTTTATTTTAAATTTGTAGAGATTTTAAACAGGTTATGAGTCTGGTTATGGTCTCCCTGAGCCCTCAGATCTTCATTAAAGTGAGTGAAGATTCAGAGAATGCTGAATATGTGTGGATTTGTTTTGTGCACTTGTGGGTGAGACAGGTAACTATGAGCAGAAACACGTATTTTTCACGAGAAATCTGTTGCAAGAAGCTGGGATGTCCTGGTTCTCAGTTCTCTGGCTGATGCTGCACCAGCTGAGACAAAGCAGAGATTATAACAGGAGATGCTTCCCATCAGGAACTGTCATGAATCACTGCTTTTATTGGGAAGAAATTGTTTGCAGTAATATGAAGACCTTGATACAAGAGTGACCATCCCTGGCACAGGAATACATGAAATAAAAATCTTGGTACCATTTCTAGACCCATTTGAAAATAATTAGGTTTAGGATGACATCAGAGGGGCTTCCCTGGTGGCACAATGGTCACGAATCTGCCTGCCAATGCAGGGGACGTGGGTTCGAGCCCTGGTCTGGGAAGATCCCACATGCCTTGGAGCAACTAAGCCCGTGCACCACAACTACTGAGGCTATGCTCTAGAGCCCACGTACCACAACTACTGAAGCCCGCATGCCTAGAGCCTATGCTCTGCAACAAGAGAAGCCACTGCAATGAGAAGCCCACGCACCTCAACGAGGAGTAGCCCCCGCTCACCGCAACTAGAGAAAGCCCGCGTGCAGCAACGAAGACCTAACTCAGACAAAAATTAAAAAATAGAATGACATTAGAGATGTTTTTCTACATTATATATATTAAGAACAATCTGACTTCAGTGACAGGGACTTCAGTGAAAACATGAAATCATTTAGAAAATATAACAAGGCTTTGACCAGTGTAAACATTTAAACAATTTCAATAACTATGAAGCTGTCTCTTAAAAGTGTTAATTGTTAATCAAGTATTGTCTTGATTACCTTTGTTTTTTCCCCAGAGTGCGGTATTGTATTCCTTACAATTAACTGGGCTTTGTTGAGATCAGTATGCCAATCTTGTGACATTACATATAGTGCCATTAGTTTTGCTATGGACAAATGTACCAAATAAGGAAACAAACATCTATTTCCAAAATGAAAGGAGGAAAAATAAAACGGTTGAAGGATTGATAGGGTGAATGGAGGTAGGAGATGAGGACACAAGAGGCAGAAACACAGGATAATGATGAAATCCTAAGCCCTTGAGAAACAAAGAAATCTTGGGGAGATCTAGTTCTCCCCAGGCCATAGAGCTGAGGGTTCAAGGATGTCCTATCTAGATCTCAAGAATTAGGGAATCTTTGCTGATGTCTGGGTAACATTAGTCAGCATCTTGAGTTTTCTCCCAATATTGTACCAACTTCTCCCCTGCTCCCCATCCAAACCCCCACCGTACATCCCATCACTTACACCAAAATCTAGGAGTCATTTTTTAGATTTCTTTTTTTTTTTTTTTTTTTTTTGTGGTACGCGGGCCTCTCACCGCTGCGGCCCCTCCCATTGCAGAGCACAGGCTCCGGACGCGCAGGCCCAGCGGCCATGGCTCACGGGCCCAGCCGCTCCGCGGCACGCGGGATCCTCCCGGACCGGGGCACGAACCCACGTCCCCTGCATCGGCAGGCGGACCCCCAACCGCTGCGCCACCAGGGAAGCCCTAGGAGTCATTTTTGACTCTGCTTTTTCCTCACCTCCCACAACCAATCTATCAGCAATTCTGAGGTTCTATTTCCAAAATAAATGTTGAAACTATTTATTCATTTCTGATTCCAATGCCAATCCTGGTCCTAGGACACCATAATCTCCTTCCTGGACAACTGCAAGAGAATACTGGTCTCCATTCTAACCACCCTTTTCCCACTCTTGCTGTCTATGTTCTTTCCTTCCACAGCAGAGGGATATATGAAAACTAAGTAAAATCAAGGTTCTTCTTTGTTAAAAATCCATCAGTAGGGCTTCCCTGGTGGCGCAGTGGTTGAGAGTCTGCCTGCTGATGCAGGGGACATGGGTTCATGCCCGGGTCTGGGCATGGGTTCATGCCACGGAGCGGCTGGGCCCGTGAGCCATGATCGCTGAGCTTGGGCGTCCGGAGCCTGTGCTCCACAACGGGAGAGGCCACAACAGTGAGAGGCCCACGTACTGCAAAAAAAAAAAAAAAAAAAAAAAAATTCCATCAGTAGGTCCCCTTAAACCTGGGGATAGATTGCAAACCCCTGCACTGCTGGGGGGAAGCTGATCCCTAGCCCTGTGCCACCCACTCTCAACAGGCTCCAGCCACACTGCCTGACTGTGTTTTGGGTACCAAGGTTTCTCCTGTTTTAGGTGTTTTGTTCTTGCTGCCTCCTGGACACATCTTTCTCTTTTTCATCCTGTCCGCACTTTCTCACCCTTCCATGTTGATTCAAACATCCCTACTTGGGGAGGTCTTCCCTTTCCATTCTACTGAAAATTGTCCCGATTTACCACATTGCTTTATTTCTTTCACAGCACTTGTTAAGATCTATGACTTGTTTATGTTCTATTTCTCTTTCTACCAGAGGCAGGAACCTGTGGCTTTTTCACTGCTGTATTCCCATGGCACTCCATAAATATTGGCTGAGTGAAAGAATTCTTTATTCAGATGTTCTCTCTCCTTATGGCTCAGAGTTACCTCAAGCCTTGATATCTTGTATTCTACTTTCATACAGCTCTTCTCTGTTCCCCTCACCAAACAAACCTCCTACAAATCTACTCATGCAAATAAGTCTCCAGTGGGGCAGGGAGCAATCTCTCTGGTTGCCATAAGGACCCAGCCATGGCTGAGTCCCAGTAAGGGGCACAGATTGGGCTGCAACTGGGACTCTCTTTTTTTAAAATTTATTGAAGTATAGTTAATTTACAATGTTGTGTTAATTTCTACTGTACAGCAAAGTGATTCAGTTACACATATATACATATATATAAATATATATATATTCTTTTTCTTATTCTATTCCATTATGGTTTATCACAGGATATTGAATATAGTTCCCTGTGCTATAAAGTAGGACCTTGTTGTTTATCCATTCTATACGTAATACTTTGCATCTGCTAATCCCAAACTCCTAGTCGATCCCTCCCCGCCCTCCCACCCCGGCTTGGCAACCACAAGTCTGTTCTCTGTGTCTGTGAGTCTGTTTCTGTTTCGTAGATAAGTTCATTTGTGTCATATTTTAGATTCCACATATAAGTGATGTCATATGGTATTTGTCTTTCTCTTTTTTCTTATTGAAGTATAGTTGATTTACAATATCGTGTTAGTTTCAAATGTACAGCACAGTGATTCAGTTATACATGTACATACATACATATGTATATATATTCTTCAAATTCTCTTCCCTTATAAGTTATTACAAAATACTGAGTATAGTTCCCCATGCTATACAGTAGGTCTTTGTTGGTTGTCTATTTCATACATAGTAGTATGTATCTGTTAATCCCCAACCTCCTAATTTATCCCTCCCCAACCCCCCTTTCTCCTTGGGTAACAATAAGTTTGTTTTCTATGTTTGTGAGTCTCTTTCTGTTTTGGAAATAAATTCATTTGTATTTTTTTTCCACATAAAAGCAATATCATTTGATATTTGTCTTTCTCTGTCTGGCTTACTTCATTTAGTACGATAATCTCTGGGTCCATCCATGTTGCTGCAAATAGCATAATTTCATTTTTTTTATGGCTGAATAAAATTCCATTGTGTGTGCATATGCATATATATACATCTTTATCCATTCATTTGTCGATGGACACTTAGGTTGCTTCCATGTCTTGGCTATTGTAAATAGCGCTGCAATGAAAATTGTGGTGCATATATCTTTTTGAATTATAGTTTTGTCTGGATATATGCCCAGGAGTGAGATTGCTGGATCATATGGCAACTCTATTTTTTTAATTTTTGGAGGAATCTCCATATTGTTTTCCATAAGGGACTGCACCAATTTACATTCCCACCAACAGTGTAGGAGGGACCCCTTTTCTCCACATCCTCACCAGCATTTATTATGTCTTGTCTTTTTGGTAATAGCATTCTAAAAGGTGTGAGGTGATATCTCATTGTGGTTTTGATGTGCATTTCCCTGAGAATTAGTGATGTTGAGCACCATTTCATGTACCTGTTAGCCATTTCTAATGTCTTCTTTGGAAAAATGTCTGTTCAGGTCCTTTGACCATTTTTAATTGGGTTATTGGGTTATTGGGTTTTGTTGCTCTTGAGTTACATGAGTTCCTTGTATATTTTGGATATTAAACCATTATTGGATATATGGTTTACAAAAATTTTTTCCCATTCTGTAGGTTGCCTTTTAATTTGGTTGATGGTCCCCTTTGTTTTGCAGGAGCTTTTTAATTTGATGTAGTCCCCCTTGTTTACTTTTGCTTTTGTTGTCTTTGCTTGTGGTGTCAAATCTAAAAAATCACTGCCAAGACCAAAGTCAAGGAGCTTATCCTCTATGTTTTCTTCCAAGAGTTTTATGATTTCAGGTATTATGTTTAGGTATTTAAACCAATTTGAGTTGATTTTGCTGGCTGGTATAAAATAGGGGTCCAGTTTCATTCTTTTGCATGTGACTATCCAGTTTTCCCAACACTATTTATTAAAGAGACTATCCATTCCCCCATTGTATATTCTTGGCTCCTTGTTGTAAATTAATTGACGGTATATGCATGGGTTTATTTCTGGGCTCTGTATTCTGTTGCATGTATTTATGTATCTGTTTCTGTGCCAATAGCATAGTATTTTGATTACTATACCTTTATAATATAGTTTGAAATCAGGATGTGTGATGTCTCCAACTTTCTTCTTCTTTCTCAGGATTGCTTTGGCTGTTAGGAGTCTTTTGAAGTTCTATACAAATTTTAGGATTTTTTTTCTATTTCTGTGAAAAATGCCTTTGGAATTTTCATAGAGATTGCATTGACTCTGCAAATTGCTTTGGGTACTAGGGACATTTTAACAATATTCATTCTTCCATGAGCACAGAATATCTTTTCATTTATTTGTGTCTTCTTCAATTTCTTTCATCAATGTCTTATAGTTTTCAGTGTACAGGTCTTTCACCTCCTTCATTAAATTTATTTCTAGGTATTTTAGTTTTTGGAAGCAATTGTAAATGAGATTTTCTTAATTTCTCATTCTGATAGTTCATTATTAATGTATAGAAATGCAATGGATTTTTGTATATTGATTTTGTATTTTGCAAATTTACTGAATTTGTTTATTAGTTTAAAAGCTTTTGGGTGGAGTCTTTATGGTTTTCCATATATAATATCACGCTACCTACAAATGGAGACATAGTTTTCTGTCTTTCTTTCTGATTTGGATGCCTCTTTCTTCTTCTTCTTGCCTAATCTCTCTGACTAGGATTTCCAATACTATGTTGAATAAAAGTGGTGAGAGTAGGCATTCTTTTCTTGTTCCTGATCCTAGAGGAAAAGCTTTCAACTTTTCACTGTTGAGCATGATGTTAGCTGTGGGCTTGTTATATATGGCCTTTATTATGTTGAGGTACATTCCCTCTATACCCAGTTTGTTGAGAGGTTTTGTTTTTTGTTTTTTGTTTTTTTACGTAGAAAGTTTATTACTAGAGGATTAATACTTTATATTCTTGTTATTTTTATTTTTAACATCTTTAATGGAGTATAATTGCTTTACATTGTTGTGTTAGTTGCTGCTGTATAACAAAGTGAATAATATATACATACACATATATTCCCGTATGCTGTCCCTCTTGTGTCTCCCTCCCACCTTCCCTATCCCACCCCTCTACGTGGTCACAAAGCACCGAGCTGATCTCCCTGCGCTATGTGGCTGCTTCCCAATAACTACCTATTTTACATCCCATAGTGTATATATGTCCATGCCACTCTCTCACTTCGTCCCAGCTTACCCTTCCCACTCCCTGTGTCCTCAAGTCCATTTTCTATGTCTGCATCCTTATTCCTGTCTTGCCACTAGGTTCTTCAGAACCTTTTCTTTTTTCTTCCTCTTTAGATTCCATATATATGCGTTAGCATACAGTATTTGTTTTTCTCTTTCTGACTAACTTCACTCTGTATGACAGACTCTAGGTCCATCTGTCTCACTATAAATAACTCAATTTCGTTTCTTTTTATGGCTGAGTAATATTCCATTGTATATATG
>NW_006775846.1:0-457 GCF_000442215.2 Lipotes vexillifer
AACCCCCCTGCCAATTCAGGGGACACGGGTTCGAGCCCTGGTCTGGAAAGATCCCACATGCCGCGGAGCAACTAAGCCCATGCGTCACAGCTACTGAGCCTGCGCTCTAGAGCCTGCAAGCCACAACTACTGAGCCCATGTACCACAACCACTGAAGCCTGTGCGCCTAGAGCCTGTGCTCCACAACAAGAGAAGCCACCAAAATGAGAAACCGGCGCACCGCAAAGAAGAGTAGCCCCTGCTCGCCACAACTAGAGAAAGCCTGTGCGCAGCAACAAAGACCCAATGTAGCCAAAAATAAATAAATAAATTTATTCAAAAAAAAAAAAAAGAAAGGGCTTGCCTGGTGGCGCAGTGGTTGAGAGTCCGCCTGCTGATGCAGGGGACACGGGTATGTGCCCTGGTCCGGGAAGATCCCACATGCCGCGGAGCGGCTGGGCCCGTGAGCCATGGCCGC
>NW_006775849.1:0-242 GCF_000442215.2 Lipotes vexillifer
AGAGCTAACACCTATCCTTCTCAAACTCTTCCAAAATATAGCAGAGGGAGGAACAGTCCCAAATTCATTCTACGAGGGACCATCACCTTGATACCAAAACCAGACAAGGATGTCACAAAGAAAGAAAACTACAGGCCAGTATCACTGATGAACGTAGATGCAAAAATCCTCAACAAAATACAAACAGAATCCAACAGCACATTAAAAGGATCATACACCATGATCAAGTGGGGTTTATTCCA
>NW_006775850.1:0-2971 GCF_000442215.2 Lipotes vexillifer
CAGAAACTAACACACCATTGTAAAGCAATTATACTCCAATAAAGATGTTAAAAAGAAAATAAAGTGCCATGTTTGGGATATATGGGCACTAATAAGGAAACCTAGAGAACTCACAGTTATGTTTGTCCCTCAAGTCTGGAGATGCCTAGGCAATTTTCCTTCTTTCCATCTTTCAGAGTCTTTCTATGATTCTTTCTTGTGTATGCCTAGGGTTTTTTAGTTGTAAGAGAGAAGAACCAGGAGGAATATGGCCATTCCATATTTACCTGAACCAGAAGTCCATCCCACAGATTTTGATATCTTGTATTTTCATTTAGTGCAAAGCATTTTAAAATTTCCTTTGTAGCTTTCTTTTTGACGCATACGTATTCTGAAGTTTGTTTCAATTTTTTTATATTTTGGTGTGCTAGATATGTTTCTGTTATTGATTTCTAACTTTCATTATGGTCCAAGAACATATTTTGGTATTATTTATATTCTTTTTAATTTAATGAGATTTGTTTTTATGGCCCTGAATGTGGTCTATCTTGATGGATTTTCTGTGTGCATTTGAAAAGAAAGTATTTTCTTCTGTTATTGGTCTACTGTATTCTATACACACACTAGACCAATTTGTCTAGTTGGTTGGCAATGTTGTTCGGATCTTCTATATGCTACTTGTTACTCAGAATGGATTGTCAAAGTCTCCAACTATTATTGTTGATTTATATATTTTTCTTTTCAATTCCATAAGTTTTTTTCTCGTATTTCTGCAACGCTGTTGTTATTTGCATACACATTTCAGATTGTTATATCTCTTTGAAGAATTAACTTCTTTACCATTATATTACATTCTTTTTTTTTCCTCTGTCTGGTTACATTCTTCATTTTTTTATGGACAAATATTAGCTTTATTATTTATTTAAATTATTTATTTATTATTTATAATTAATATTTATTACTAAGGGATGTGAACACAGTTAGATGAATTGACCAAAATATTTTTCAGCAAGTCAGTAACATATGGAAAAGAACTCAGGTACCATAACTCCTAGACAAGCACTCTTCCCAGATACAAAAGAGGCTATGGTCCATGAAAGGAGTGCACAGTAGGTGGAAAGGATAGGCTTTTGCTATTTTTACTGATTGAAATATAGTTGATTAACAATGTTGTGTTTGTTTCAGGCGTACAGCAAAGTGATTCAGTTATACATATATCTATCAATTCTTTTTCAGACACTTTTCCCTTATAGGTTATTACAAAATATTGAGTATAGTTCCCTGTGCTATACAGATGGTCCTTGTTGGTTATTTATTTTATATGTAGTATTGTGTACATATTAATTTCAAACTCCTAAGTTATTCCTCCCCTTTTCCCCTTTGGTAAACATAATGTTGTTTTCTATGTCTGTGGGCCTATTTCCATTTTGTATATAAGTTCATTTTTATCTTTAAATTCCACATATAATCGATATAATATGATATTTGTCTTTCTCTGTCTGGTTTACTTCACTTAGTATGATAATCACTAGGTCCATCCATGTTGCTGTAAATGGCATTATTTCATTCTTTTTATAGCTGAGTAATATTCAATTGTATATATATACCACATCTTCTTTATCCATTTATCTGTTCATGGACCTTTAGGTTGCTTCCATGTCTTGGCTATTGTAAATAGTGCTGCAATGAACATTTGGACCCATGTATCTTTTCGAATTATAGTTTTCTCTGAATATATGCCCAGGAGTGGGATTGCAAGATCATGTGGTAGCTCTATTTTTAGCTCCTTAAGGAAACTCCATACTGTTCTCCATAGTAGCTGCACCAATTTACATTCCCATCAACAGTGTAGGATGGTTCCCTTTTCTCCACACCCCCTCCAGAATTTATTGTTTGTAGGCTTTTTGATGATGGCCATTCTGACCATTGTGAGGTGATACCTCATTGTAGTTTTGATTTGAATTTCTCTAATAATTAGTGATGTTGAACATCTTTTCACGTGCCTTTAGCCATCTGTATGTCTTTTTTTGAGAAATGTCTATTCAGAGCTTCTGCACATTTTTAAATTGGGCTGGGTTTTTTTCTATTGTGCTGTATGAGCTGTGTGTATATTTTGGAGATCAATCTCTTGTTGGCCACATCATTTGCACATAGTTTCTCCCATTCTGTAAGTTGTCTTTTCATTTTTTTTTATGGTTTTCCTTTGCTGTGCAAAAGCTTTTAGGCTTAATTAGGTCCTATTTTTAAATTTTTGTTCTTATCTCCATTATTCTAGGAGATGGATCTAAAAAATATTTCTAGAGTTTATGTCAAAGAATGTTCTGCCTATGTTTTCCTCTAGGAGTTTTATGGTATCTGGTCTTACAATTAGGTCTTTAATCCATTTTGAGTTTATTTTTGAACTCTGTTCTGTACCACTGTTCCAGTACAATTTGTTGAATAGGCCTTCTTTTATCTGTTGAATTGTCCTGACACTTTTGTCACAAATCAATTGATCATAAATATGTGAATTAATTTCTGGACTCTATTCTGCTCCATTAATTTGCATTTCTTTTTCTCAATAACTTCAAACTATGGTGGTTATTTTAGCTTATTAGTAAGTCTTAAGATCAAGTAGGCTTCTGGTCCAATATGTAAGGATCTTGAAAGTCATCACTATTGCACTCACAGCAACAACAAAAATGCTGAACTAACTGAAAATCAACTCTTCTTAGATTCATCAGGGAATTGTGGTCATAGGCAAACTAACGCTCCTTAAATTAGAGAGATAGCCAGTTACCAAGAATCACTGCTTACCAGAGCAAAAGTCTAAGGAGCAGAGATCTCCACTGAAGCCAGTACCAAGGTAGGCAAAGTTAAACTGTGACTAACTAATAGAACCTTAGTACGGATAAGATAGAGTTAAAAATGCTTGGGGGGGGTGCTTCTATGGTGGTGCAGTGGTTGAGAGTCCACCTGCCGATGCAGGGGACACGGGTTCGTGCCCCGTTCC
>NW_006775852.1:0-483 GCF_000442215.2 Lipotes vexillifer
CCAAGAAACAATAGTGCAGCCTTGGGGCAGGTCCTGGTTCCCCCTCAAGGGATACACATAACACTATCTTTGAGCTATTTACAGAACTAAAACCCCCAACAAATGGAAGATGTCAGCATTCTTCATTCCAAAGAAGACCACCGGAAGCCAGATGAAAGAAAACAGAGAAGCTCATCAAGAGATTACCTGAGCCTGGATTAAAGGAATGCAGGCCCTGCCAGGCCCTGCACACACCCTGATCTTAGCGACTCTGCCCTTCAACAACTGCTATAAAACTCCTCACCAGGGCTTCCCTGGTGGCGCAGTGGTTTAGAGTCTGCCTGCCAATGCAGGGGACACGGGTTAGTGCCCCGGTCCGGGAAGATCCCACATGCCGCGGAGCGGATGGGCCCGTGATCCGTGGCTGCTGGGCCTGCGCGTGCGGAGCCTGTGCTCCGCAGCAGGAGAGGCCACAACAGTGAGAGGCCCGCGTACCGCAAAAAA
>NW_006775853.1:0-45549 GCF_000442215.2 Lipotes vexillifer
CCACTTCACACGAGAGGGCCCACATCAACAAGGGTATGGGAACCAGGCAGGTATGACCTCACATCCAATGGCCACATCATAATAAGGTGAAGAACCCAGCAGCTGGGACCTCACTACACAGGTCCCACAGCACCAAGGGGATGGGAACCAGTTAGGAGTAATCTCACAACAGAGGACCCATATAATAAAAAGGTGAGGAGTACGTCAGTTGGATCCTCACACCAGAGAGTCCCATCACCAAGGGGATGGGTACCAGGCAGGAGTGACTTCACACCAGATGGCCCACATCATAAAAACGTTAGGAAACTAGCAGTTGGGAACTTACACAAGAGGACCCATATCATCAATTGGATGAGGCACCCACCAGGGTCCACCTCACACCAGAGGGCCCACATCACAGGGGATGAGGCAACCAACAGGATCAACCTCATACCAGAGGACCCACATTATAAAAAGTTGAGGAACCCAGCTCATGGGACTTCAAACCAATGGGCCCAGATCTCCAACGTGATGAGGCTCCCAGAAGGAGGCACGCACACCAGTGGGCCCAAATCACCAAAGTTTTGGCAAGCAGGCAGGAATGACCTCATACGAGTGGGCCTACATCTTAAAAAGGTAAGGAACCCAGCAGTTGTGACCTCAAAATTGAGGACCCACATCACCAAGAGGATGAGGCAGCCAGGAGGATCCACCTCAAACCACAGGCACACATCAGAAAAAGGGGAGGAACCGAGAAATTGGAACCTCAAACCAGACGGCCCACATCATAAATAGTGAGGGAAACAGCACTTGGGACCTTCCACCAGAAGTCCCACATCACCAACGGGATTGGAACCAGGGAGCAGTCACCTCACACCAGATGGCCCACATCATAAAAATATGAGGAAACTAGCAGTTGGGAACTTACACAAGAGGGCACACATAACCAAGGCGATAAGGCACCCATCAGGATCCACGTCACACCCGAAGGCCCACATCACCAAGGGGATGGGTACCTTGCAGGAGTGTCCTCACACCAGTGGTCCAAAATCATAAAAGGTGAGGAACCCAGAAGTTGTGACCTTACACCTGAGGGCCCTCATCACCAAGGGGATGAGGCTCCAAAAATGGTACACCTAACATTGAGGGCCCACATCACAAAAAGCTGTGAAACCCAGCACATGTGACGTCAAACCAGAAGGCCCACATCACCAAGGGGATGAGGCACCCATCAGGATCCACCTCACACCAGCAGGCCCACATCACCATGGGGATAGGTACCAGGCAGAAGTGACCTCGCACCAGAGGGCCCACATCATAAAAAGATGAGGAACCCAGCACATGTGACCTCAAACCAGAGGGCACACATCACCAAGGAGAAGAGGCACCCAGAGGGATCCACACACAGCACAGGACCTACATCACCAAGGGGACGGGTACCAGGCATGAGTGACCTCACACCAGAGGGCCAACATCACAAGAAGGTGAGAAACCCAGTAGGATCAAACTCTCACTAGGGGCCCCACATCACTATGGGGATGGGACCCAGGCAGGAGGTACCTCACACACGATGGACCAAAACATAATAAGGTGAGGAGCCCAGCAGTTGTGACCTCAGAATACAGCTCCCACATCACCAACGGGATTGGAACCAGGCAGGAGTAACCTCACAACAGAGGGCCCATATAATAAAAAGTTGAGGAATCTAGCACTTTCAACCTCACACCAAAGAGCCCCATCACCATGGTGTTGAGGCACCCAGCAGAACGCACCTCACACAAGAGGGCCCACATCACCAAGGGTATGGGAACCCGGCAGGAGTGAAGTCACACCAGAGGGGCCACATCATGAAAAGTTGAGGAACCCAGCAGTTGTGACCTAAGAACAGAGGGCCTACATCACAAAGGGGATGAGTCACCAAGCCCGAACCACCTGACACCAGATAGCCCATATCATCAAGGGTTATGGAAACTGGCAGGAAGGTCCTCACACCAGTGTGCCCACATCTGAAAAAGTGAGGAATCAGGCAGTTGTGCCCTTACACAAGAGGGCCCTCATTGCCAAGGGGTTGACACTCCCAGGAGATTCCACCTAACAGCAGAGGGCCCAAATCACAAAAAGTTGAGGAACCCAGCAGGATCACTCTCTAACCAGAGGGGCCACTTCACCAACGGGATGGGAACCAGGCAGAAGTGACCTCACACACAATGGACCACATCATAATAAGGTGAGGAACCCAGCAGTTGGGACCTCACAACACAGGTCTCACATCACCAAGGGGATGGGAACAAGGCAGAATTAACCACACAACACAGGGCCCATATAATAAAAAGGTGAGGAATCCAGCATTTGGAACCTCAAATCAGAGAGCCCCATCACCAAGTGCTTGGGGCACCCAGCAGGAACAACCTCACACCAGAGGGCCAACATCACCAAGGGTATGAGAATCAAGCAGGAATGAACTCACACCAGACGTCCCACATCATGAAACAGTGAGGAACCCAACAGTTATCAACTTACACCTCAGGTCCCACATCACGAAGGGAAAGGGAACTAGGCAGGAGTGACCTCACACCACTGGACCCACATCATAAAATATTGAGGAACACAGCAGTTGTGACAAAACACCAGAGGGTCCACATCACCAAGGGCAGGCGGCACCCAGCAGGAAACACCTCCCACCAGAGGACTCACATCAACAAACTCATGGGAACCATGCAAGAGAGACCTCCCACCCGAAGGCACATATCACCAAAAGAATGAGGCTCCCGGCAGAATCAACTTCACATCAGAGGGCCCACATCACCAAGGGGATGAAGCACCCATCAGGATCCACCTCACACCAGAGAGCACACATCAGCAGGGGGATGGGTACAAGGTAAGGGTGACCACACACCAGCTGGCCCACATCAAAAGAAGGTAAGGAACCCCGGAATTGTTACCTCAAAAATGAGGGCCAACATCATGAAGACAATGAGGCAACCAGCAGGATCCACCTGAAACAAGAGGGCCAACATCAAAAAATTGAGAGGAACCCAGCAGGATCCATCTAACACCAGAGGGCCCACCTGACTAAAGGGATGGGAACCAGGCATCAGTTACATCAAACCAGAGGGCCCACATCATAAATTTGAGGAAAGGAGTAGGTAACACCTGACACTGGAAGGCCCACATCACCAAGGGAATGGGATCCAGGCAGCAGTCACATCACACCAGATGGCTCACATCAGAAAATGTGAGGATACCAGCAGCTCTGACCTTACACCAGTAGGCCTTCATCACCAAGGGAATGAGGCACCCATCAGAATCCCGCTCACACCAGAGGGCCGACATTACCATGGGGGTGGGTACCAGGCAGGAGTGACTTCACACCAGAGGGCCCACATCATAAAAAGGTGACGAACCCAACACATGTGACCTCAAACCAGAGGGTCCACATCAACATGGGGATGAGGCACCCAGAAGGATCGACGCAGACCAGCGGGCCCAAATAACCAAGCTGTTGGGAAGCAGGCAGGAATGACCTAACACCAGCGGGCCAACATCACAAAATGGTTAGGAACCCAGCAGTTGTGACCTCTTAATTGAGGGCCCATATCACCAAGATATGAGGCAACCAGCCGGATCCACCTGAAACCAGATGGCCCACATCAATAAAAGATCGGGAACCCAGAAATTATGACCTTACACCACAGATCCCACATCACCAAGGGGATGGGAACTAGTCAGGAGTGACCTCACACCACAGAACCCACATCATAAAATATTAAGGAACACGGCAGTGCTGACATCATACCAGAGGGCCCACATCAACAAGGGGATGAGAACCCAGCAGTATACACCACCCACCAGAGGGCCCACATCACCAAACCAATGGGAACCATACAGGAATGACCTCACAGCCGATGGCACACATCACCAAAGGAACGAGGCTCCCAGCAAGATGCACTCCACACCAGATGGCCCACATTAACAAGGGGATGGGAACCAGGCAGAAGTGACCTCACACACAATGGCCCACATCATAATAAGATGAGGACCCCAGCAGTTGGGACCTCACAACACAGGTCCCACATCACCAAGGGTCTGAGATCCAAGCAGTAGTGAACTCACACCAGACGTCCCACATCATTAAAAGGTGAGGAACCCAGCAGTTGTGAAATTACACCACAGGTCCCACATCACGAACCCAGCAGGATCCATCTAACACCAGAGGGCCCACTTCGCCAAAGGGATGGGAACCAGGCATCAGTTACCTCACACCAGAGGGCCAACATCGCCAAGGGGATGAGGCATCCTTCAGGATCCACCTCACACCAGAGGGCCCACATCAGAAAAGGGCCCACATCTCCAAGGGGATGGGAACCAGGCAGAAGTGACCTCACACACAATGGCCTACATCATAATAAGATGAGGACCCCAGCAGTTGGGACCTCACAACACAGGTCCCACATCACCAAGGGTCTGAGATCCAAGCAGTAGTGAACTCACACCAGACGTCCCACATCATTAAAAGGTGAGGAACCCAGCAGTTGTGAAATTACACCACAGGTCCCACATCACGAACCCAGCAGGATCCATCTAACACCAGAGGGCCCACTTCGCCAAAGGGATGGGAACCAGGCATCAGTTACCTCACACCAGAGGGCCAACATCGCCAAGGGGATGAGGCATCCTTCAGGATCCACCTCACACCAGAGGGCCCACATCAGAAAAGGGCCCACATCTCCAAGGGGATGGGAACCAGGCAGAAGTGACCTCACACACAATGGCCTACATCATAATAAGATGAGGACCCCAGCAGTTGGGACCTCACAACACAGGTCCCACATCACCAAGGGTCTGAGATCCAAGCAGTAGTGAACTCACACCAGACGTCCCACATCATTAAAAGGTGAGGAACCCAGCAGTTGTGAAATTACACCACAGGTCCCACATCACGAACCCAGCAGGATCCATCTAACACCAGAGGGCCCACTTCGCCAAAGGGATGGGAACCAGGCATCAGTTACCTCACACCAGAGGGCCAACATCGCCAAGGGGATGAGGCATCCTTCAGGATCCACCTCACACCAGAGGGCCCACATCAGAAAAGGGCCCACATCTCCAAGGGGATGGGAACCAGGCAGAAGTGACCTCACACACAATGGCCTACATCATAATAAGATGAGGACCCCAGCAGTTGGGACCTCACAACACAGGTCCCACATCACCAAGGGTCTGAGATCCAAGCAGTAGTGAACTCACACCAGACGTCCCACATCATTAAAAGGTGAGGAACCCAGCAGTTGTGAAATTACACCACAGGTCCCACATCACGAACCCAGCAGGATCCATCTAACACCAGAGGGCCCACTTCGCCAAAGGGATGGGAACCAGGCATCAGTTACCTCACACCAGAGGGCCAACATCGCCAAGGGGATGAGGCATCCTTCAGGATCCACCTCACACCAGAGGGCCCACATCAGAAAAGGGCCCACATCTCCAAGGGGATGGGAACCAGGCAGAAGTGACCTCACACACAATGGCCTACATCATAATAAGATGAGGACCCCAGCAGTTGGGACCTCACAACACAGGTCCCACATCACCAAGGGTCTGAGATCCAAGCAGTAGTGAACTCACACCAGACGTCCCACATCATTAAAAGGTGAGGAACCCAGCAGTTGTGAAATTACACCACAGGTCCCACATCACGAACCCAGCAGGATCCATCTAACACCAGAGGGCCCACTTCGCCAAAGGGATGGGAACCAGGCATCAGTTACCTCACACCAGAGGGCCAACATCGCCAAGGGGATGAGGCATCCTTCAGGATCCACCTCACACCAGAGGGCCCACATCAGAAAAGGGCCCACATCTCCAAGGGGATGGGAACCAGGCAGAAGTGACCTCACACACAATGGCCTACATCATAATAAGATGAGGACCCCAGCAGTTGGGACCTCACAACACAGGTCCCACATCACCAAGGGTCTGAGATCCAAGCAGTAGTGAACTCACACCAGACGTCCCACATCATTAAAAGGTGAGGAACCCAGCAGTTGTGAAATTACACCACAGGTCCCACATCACGAACCCAGCAGGATCCATCTAACACCAGAGGGCCCACTTCGCCAAAGGGATGGGAACCAGGCATCAGTTACCTCACACCAGAGGGCCAACATCGCCAAGGGGATGAGGCATCCTTCAGGATCCACCTCACACCAGAGGGCCCACATCAGAAAAGGGCCCACATCTCCAAGGGGATGGGAACCAGGCAGAAGTGACCTCACACACAATGGCCTACATCATAATAAGATGAGGACCCCAGCAGTTGGGACCTCACAACACAGGTCCCACATCACCAAGGGTCTGAGATCCAAGCAGTAGTGAACTCACACCAGACGTCCCACATCATTAAAAGGTGAGGAACCCAGCAGTTGTGAAATTACACCACAGGTCCCACATCACGAACCCAGCAGGATCCATCTAACACCAGAGGGCCCACTTCGCCAAAGGGATGGGAACCAGGCATCAGTTACCTCACACCAGAGGGCCAACATCGCCAAGGGGATGAGGCATCCTTCAGGATCCACCTCACACCAGAGGGCCCACATCAGAAAAGGGCCCACATCACCAAGGGGATGAGGCTCCCAGCAGGTTCCACCTAACACCAGAGGGCCCACATCAGAAAAGGGCCCACATCACCAAGGGGATGGGAACCAGGCAGGAGTGACCTCAAACCAGAAGGCCCACGTCATAAAAATGTGAGGAAACGAGAATTTGAGACCTTACACAAGAGGGCCCACATCACCAAGGGGATAAGGCACCCATCAGGATCCACCTCACACCAGAGGGCCCATATCACCACAGGGGTGGGTACCAGGCAGGAGTGACCTCACGCCTGAGGGCCAACAACACAATAAGTGAGTAGCCCAGCAGGATGAAACTCTCACCAGAGGGCCCACATCACCCAGGGGATGGGACACCCATCAGGATACACCTCAAACCAAAGGGCCCACACCACTAAGGGGACGGGTACCAGGCAGATGTGACCTCACAACAGAGGGCCCACATTAAAGAAAGGTGAGGAACCCAGCACATGTGATCTCAAACCAGAGGTCCCACAACACCACGGTGATGAGGCACCCAGAAGGTTCCACGCACACCAGTGAGCCCAAATATGCAAGGGGATGGGATGCAGGCAGGAATGACCTCACACTGGCGGGCGCACATCATTAAAAGCTAAAGAATCCAGCAGTTGTTATCCCAAAAATCAGAGCCCACACCACCAAGAGGATGAGACAGCCAGCAGGATCCATGTGAAACCAGAGGGCCCACATAAAAAAATGGGAAACCAGCAGAATCAATGTAAAATTAGAAGGCCTACATCACCAAAGGAATGGGAACCAGGCATCAGTTACCTCACACCAGAGGGCCCACATCATAAATTTGAGAAAAGCACTAGGAAACACCTCACACATGAGGAAAGATGAGGTGAGGTGCGGGAGGTGAGGTGACGGAGGTGAGGGATGTGAGGTGAGGGACATGAGCTGAGGGAGATGAGGGAAGTTAGCTTAGGGAGGTGAGGGACGTGAGGGAGGTGAGGTGAGGTGAGGAAGGAGAGGTGAGGTGCGGGAGGTGAGGTGAGGGAGGTGAAATGAGGTGAGGGTGTTGAGGTGAGGTGAGGGAGGTGAGGGTGGTGAGGAGAGGGTGGGGAAGTGAGGGAGCTGAGGGAGGTGAGGAGACGGAGGTTAAGTGAGGCGAGGGAGGTGAGATGAGGTCAGGGAGGTGAGGTGAAGGAGGTGAGGGAGGTGAGGTGAGGAAGGTGAGGGAGGTGAGGTGACCGAGGTGTGGTCAGGTGAGGTGTGTGAGGTGAGGGAGGTGAGGTGAGGGAGGTGACGGAGGTGAGGTGAGGGAAGTGAGGGAGCTGAGCTAAGGGTGATAAAGGAGGTGAGGTGAGGGAGGTGACGTGAGGTGAGCTAGGAGAGGTGATGGGAGGGATGTGAGGAGGGGTATTTGATGTGATGTAGGTGAGGGATGTGAGGTGAGGAAGGTGAGGTAAAGTTAGGGAGGTGAGGACAGATGTGGGAGGTGAGGGAGGTGAGGGATGTACGGGAGTTCGGGACGGAAGTGCAGAGAGGGATGTGAGGTGAGGTGAGGGGTGTGAGGGAGGTGAGGGTGGTGAGGTGAGTGAGGTGATGTGAGGGAGTTGACGGATGTGAGGTGAGGGAGCTGAGGTGAGGGATGTGAGGTGAGGGAGGTGATGTGAGGGAAGTGAAGGAGGTGAGTTGAGGGACATGATGTGAGGGAGGTGAGAGAGGTGAGGTGAGGGAGGTGAGGGAGGTGAGGAGAGGGACGTGAGGTGACAGAGAAGCAGTGAGGTGAGAGAGGTGAGGTGAGAGAGATGAGGGAGGCGAGAGAGGTGAAGTGAGGGTGGTGACGTGAGGGATGTGAGGTGAAGGAAGTGAGGTGAAGCTAGGGAGGTGAGGTGAGCTGTGGGAGGTGGGGTGATGGCGGTGAGGGTGGTGAGGTGAGGGAGATTATGTGAGGAAGGTCAGGTAAGGGAGGTGAGGGAGGTGAAGTGAGGGAGGTGAGGTGAGCGAGGTGAGGGAGGTGATGTGAGGGAGGTGAGGAAGGTGGGGGGAGTGTGGTGACATGAGGGAGGTGAGGGATGAGGGAGGTGAGGTGACGGAAGTGAGTTGCGGTGAGGGAGTTGAGGTGAGGTGTGGGGCATGAGGTATGGAATGAGGGAGTTGAGGTGTGGGAGATGAGAGAGGTGAGGTGAGGGTGATGAGGTGAGGGAGGTGATGTAGGGAGGTGAGGGAGGTGAGGTGAGGGAGGTGAGGGAGGTGAGGTAACGGAGGTGAGGTGAGGGAGCTTAGGTGAGTTGAGGTGAGGTGTGGTGAGGGAGTTGAGGTAGATGAGGTGAGGGAAGTGAGGGAGGTAAGGAGAGGGAGGTGAGGTGAGGTTAGGGAGGTGAGGAGAGGAGTGGGAGGTGAGGGAGGTCAGGTGAGGAGAAAGAGGTAAGTAGAGGTGATGGCACTGACGGAGTTGAGTTGAAGGATGTGAGGTGAGGTGAGGGAGGTGAGATGCTGTGAGTGAGGTCATGTGAGGTGAGCGAAGTGAGGGAGGTGAGGGAGGTGAGGTGACAGAAGTTAGGTGACGTTAGGGAGGTGAGGTGCGATGTGGGAGGTGAAGTGAGGTGAGAGAGGTGAGGAAGGTGAGGTGAGGGAACCAGAGGTCATTTTCACACATAGGCAAGGTCATAAACAACTGTCAAGTGAAGTTGAAATAGCAACGAATCAAATAACAGAAAACATTTTTATAGATTTTTAAACCTTACAAAACATTTTTATGTTCATTATCTTATTTAATCCTCAAATCAATGCCATGAGATAGTTAATATTTTCCCATTAGAAATGACCACATATTAAACCCTTAGTGATTGCTCAAGGAAAGCTGAAATCTTGAGTGTTACATCTATTAATGCCATGGTTGGGTGTTTTCCCATGGGAACATTGGATGCTAAAAGCCACAGGGATTTTCAGCTCAAGATGGCAGACTAGGCAATATATTTACTTTATGTTCCTCCTGAAACTATATCTAAATAAAGCTGTAGAAATACCAAAATTAATCAACCAATTAAAGCCAAGACATTTTGGAAGTCATCAACCACAGAAAGACTTCAACACATTTCGAGAAGGCAAACAATGAAATGAAGGAGCCATGAATAAAATAATGAAGAAAAAAAGACTGACCCTAAGTAAGGTCTGCACAAAGCCAGTCAGCTTTTGGTGAGCTCTGGTTATAGTAAAGGGCAGAAGAAAGAAGTGGGGCTGAAAACAAGGAGACAAACGTCATTTTAGGAAAAACAGTTCATTTAATGAGCTCCAGGGAACACTCAGCCTGCTGCATACTAACTCATGAATTACAATGGATTGTTGGTAAGCAAGACAAGAAAACAGGGAGAAAAACAAAAGAAACAAAAATCAAGACATTGTTTCTTACTGAACCCTTCTCAAATGAGGTCGAGGAATTACGGTTCAATGCCACAGCTCTAAATCATTTCTGCTCTTGGAGATGTTACAAAACACTTATAATATTTACCCTTTTTATTCAGACAAAATTTAGGTCTGAGCAAAAGCTTTTGTGTCCTCCAACCCCAAAGTTTATTGGGGATGGAAGTCCAAATTTGCTGTGACATACCATAAAAAGAATCTCATGAGCAGAGGGTCAAACTAATTTTCGAATATATGAATTATGCTATTATGTGTTATTTTCAACAGGTTTTAAAATATATATATAGATAAATACATTTTTACTGATCTATATGATTCTGGGTTCTGAAACTTCTACATATCACATGCGTGATACATAACACACAATGTCAGCCCCAGGAGAGAGAAAACACTCCAATGAAGCAAGCCAAAGAAACAAGTTTAAACAAAGTCAAGTGATGTGTAGGCCAGGATTGTTCATTTACTTCCTGTCATGCTGAAACTTCCAGCTCCTGAATAAAAACACATGCTTCCCTTGTCCTAGACACCCAAGAGTACGTCTCCTCTCTTGGGCATAAGAATCTCTAGAGTTACATATGTGTAGTAAAGAGTGGACCCAGCTGGCATACGCACAATGACCAAATTGTGTTGATCGTACTTTACACCAATACATGGCTCCACGCTGAGGTTGCAATAAATGATATATTTGCTTTCTAGACATGAATGAGACGCCTTACTGGATATATACTCCAGGAAGGCCAGAGAAGCTGGCTTCTCAACCATATAGAACAATTCATTGGTGAATTTCTTTCAGGATAGCCCATGATTTACCTAGAATATCATCTTTACATATCTGGATCTTTCAAACTAGACAAAAGGAAAATACGGGCTTCAAGCCTCAATTAGAAATATGGAATGGCGCCATGCTGAAAACTGGTGGTCCATGACTTGTATCTTCTGAGATTAGAACACAGTGTGGTGGATGAAAAATTCATGCGTTGAACAAAAGAAGACCTCCTACAGGGCAGTGTAGCTGTTCATTACAGGTATGGAACTTAGGGCTAATACCATAAGGACTACAAGGAAAAAAGGAAAACAAGTATGACATGAAGCATATACAATAAGGAGGCACCACAGTCCAGAGCACAAGCTCTGGAATCACAAAGGCTTGGTTTGAATCCCGGCTAAGCCACTACCATATGTATACCCTGAAGTACAGGCCAAGGTTTAAATGTTGTTTTACCAAATTTCAAAGAAGTGAAGAAAGAACCTATCTGCCAGGAAGGGTCATCGTGGGGTGCAGCATCCCGTCGAATCAGGGTCTGCATCTCCTGCTCAGAAAACTTCGCCACCTGGCGCATGGTCATCCTGGCAGCTGAGCAGCCCTGGAGAAGGCAATCCTGTCTCCAGGCCTTGCAGAAAAGCTGGGGAGGTCCCCAGAGGAGGTGCTCCACACCCTGGTAAGTTCTGGCTGCCTCCTGCCCTCAGCTATGAGCAGGCTCTGGACTCTGGGCCCCATGGTGGGGAAGGCCTGGCCGATACATATGCAGGGCTGAGGGGCCTGCAGAGCCGGTGCCCAGGCAGGTTGAGCTCTGGAGGAGAAGGTTTCCACAGTCCCCAACAGTCTCTGCATGGTGGCCCATATGGTGCCAAACACATGCCACCAAAGCGAAAAGTCCCAGCCACTAGAAAGTCCAGAAGGGGCCCTGCCCTTTGCCTTTGGGCCGGGGTTAAGCCACCAACTGGGTTTGCATGTACCCCTGCCTCACCCCCTGCCCCACCCGCCCTTTCTCTGTGACACGTACAATGGACATGTCATAGAGCCAGGCTGAGCCATCCACTGTCCAGTGCATGCTACACCTTCAGAGGAGATAGAAGCTAGGAAGAAGCTCTCCCACTTTCACTCTCTGCTCCCAGATCAGGCAGGCAGTGCCTCTAAAATGGAAGCTATGGACACCACACCTCCTTACCAGGCTGTCATCATCCATTCTGCTCCGGTTTTCCCCAGCACCCCATTGATGGCTTTGGCTATCGGTGGTTCACCATGCAGCACCTCAGACCCCGAACCTATGGACACCACACCTCCTTCACAGACTGTCATCTTCTATTCTGCTCCTGTTTTCTCCAGCATACCATTTACGGCTTTGGCAGGCATCAGTGCCTCAGCAGTGAACACCTCAGACACCGAACCTATGGACACCACACCACCTTCCCAGGCTCTCATCTTCCATCCTGCTCCTGTTTTCCCCAGCACCCCATTTACAGCTTAGGCCAGGACTGGAGCTTCAGCAGGCAGCACCTCTGAAACCAAAGCTATGGGCACCACACCACTTTCCAGGCTGTCATTTTCCAGTCTGCCCTGTCTCCAAGTAGAACCACTACCTATTTTACACCGCTGTTCCAAATTGTGGGAACACACCACCCAGTGGTAGCAATGCCTCAGCCCATGCCTCGACTCATTTACCTGCAACGTCAGCCAACAGATAGACCAACACTTCAAAGTTTTGACAGAAAGTTGAGTAAGTTATACGCTTGGAATTTCATTTTTTAGTATTAACAAGCACAACTGTAAGGCTTAGACTATAACAAGTACTATTCTAAGGGCTTACCAAATATTAACTCACTTATTCCTCATAAGGGCAACCCTAGAGGTAGGGAATATTCATAATATTCACTTTTTAGGGGAAAACTGAGGCCCAGAGACGTTGAATAGCTTGCCTAATGCCACACAGTAAGTAGGAGGCACAAACCCAGGATTAAAACCAGACCGTCTAGACTTTCAGCACTTTGCTGTGTCATCTTATTATAAGTTGCGGTTAGGGAAGGGACTCAATTGACAAGACTCTGAACTAAAAGGAGAAGGGAGAAATGAGAAAATGAGTGATCCTAGAAACTAGAGAAGATTTAGGCTCAGAAATTTCTGGCGATGAGACCCGGAAGAACAAGCACTTGGTTGGAATATTAACTTGGGGTCGTATCTGAATCCATTGAGAAATGGTTTTGTTTTCTGTAAAACTGAGAAAGGCCAGTTGGATGAAGATTAATGAAGACAAAAGTAGAAAGGAAAAGAAAAAGGTGCCTTAAGTGAGACATAACCGCTTCCCTCTAAGTACCCACAGGTGGCGTCCTGTGGGAAAGGATGGAGCTCTCTCTACCAGGTTGGTCACCAGAATGAACAAGGAGAAAAATGGCAACCATTGTACTGGTTTTGATGATCCCTGAAAACCAAGGCTTCAGTTTCCAAGAATGACCTATGGTAGCATAACTACTGTGTGTCACACATGCCACTAAGTGTGTTTCCAGTCACACATTTTAATCGGAGAAATAGTTCCTATGAGGTACGCATTAGTTCCCTAGGGCTGCTGTAACAAATTACTACAAATGTGCTTGCTTCAAACAAAACACACTTATTTTCTTATGGTTCTGGAAGACAGAGGTCCAAAACCAGTTTCCCTGGGCTGAAACCAGGAGTTGACAGGGCCACCCATCCTCCTTCTAGAGGCTCTAAGTGAGAATCTGTTTCCTCGCCAGCATTCCTTGACTTCTGGCCACATCAATCCAACCCCAACTTCATCATCACATTCTCTTTGGAGTAAAAATTCCCTCTGCCTCTCTCTTACAAGAACACCAGTGGATATATTTGGGCCCATCCAGGTAGTCCAGGAGAATCTCCCCACCTCAGAACCCTTACTTTCATCCATTGGCAAAGTGCCTTCTGTCATTTAAGGTGACATTCACAGGTTCTGGAGAGTAGAATGTGGACATTTGGGGGCAATGGTGTTATCCAGTCTACTACAAGGTAGATACTATTATCTTTCTCAGATGTAGGAAATGACGTTTAGGGAAGAAGTTTGTCTCAGGTCTACAATTTCCAGAGTAGAGACATAAATTTTGTCACTGACATTTTAGGATACACCCTAAAAACTTTAATCTGTGTCCCTAACTACTGCATAATCCTTGGTTAAGAGTCACACTTAGGTATCAAGAACCAATTGAATACAACACAAGTACTGCTTCCAATTTCACTATGTTTGCCTGGTGTATTGATGAATGTTGCCCAGAGCAGGAGAGTTCAGAAATTGTTATGCAGGTTTACGAAGAGAAAGCATTTACCATTTGACGTGCATGCAGTAACAGAAGGCTTTTTCAAATGAAATAAAATAAAATATGCCACCAAATTGTCAAGTGTCACAACAGAGGTAACCCCGTGGGATTCATGAGGAGACTAAAATTATCTCTAATTGTGCAGGGGAGAAAAGTTTCACTAAAGGCAGATGGAATTCAACCAAGCCGTACAGCACAGAAGTAGGAATTTAGATATGTACGAATAGGACAAAAGACATCTGAGGCATGGGAAATAGTTTAATGCAGAATGGATGAGAAATATGCATTAGACCTACTCTAAAGCAACTGGCTTATTAACTCAGTAAATCGATTTAGCCAGTCAATCTAGCTTTGGCTGCTTACTTATCCAGGGGACAGCTGTTCAGAATATGTTTTTTCATAGAACACTAAATCAAATTGTTGAACTATAGCGTTAGGCTTGCTAAGTTAAGTAGATTGCTCTAGATGATTTTCAAGTGACTTACTTGGTAGTACTCACGAAATTGGGAGTTAACAATTGCTTAGGAAAACAAAGAGATTTTATTTTAAATAGTACTGGAAGTAGTTACTGTGTAAACTATCTGTTCAGTAGCTCATGTTAAATGGATGTTTATAATCCCCATTGGACAACCAACTACTTTTTTGCAAATGGCAATGTGAACTGCTGTTGCATAAACTATAGCAATGACCACCTATCTAATTTGTTGTCCAAACCAGAAATCTTCTAACAATACTGGTGTCCTAATAAAAATAAGCAGGAAGGTAACACACACTGGGTGTCTCCCGTGTGCCTGTGCATGCATCTATATCTCACTGAACCCCTATAACAGCCCCCAAGAGAGGGACTCTGAATGTTCCCATGTTGCTGGTGGAGAAGCAGGCACAGGAAGCTTCAATAGTCTATCTACCTAAGATCACACAGAGGGTGGCAGAGCCCATTTTTAAACCACCTGCCTCCAATTCCAGGTGCCAGGAACCAGTCTCAGCCTACAGCGCTATTCTGCTCACCTGGAGGTGAAACCATGTGTCATGATTAGTCAAATCCTGTCTTCAGTCATCAAGGTAGCTTGAACACTTGCACGTCCTCCAAGTAGCATGTAGCATAAGCAATAAGATGTTTTCCCTGGGATCATCCAGGAGCTTGGAATCAGCTGTGCCTAGTTAGGCTGAGCTGGTTTAGAGTGGAGAGGACCACTGATCTTCCACCCGGGCAAGTGCCTTTTGACCTCCTGCCATCAGAGGGCCGAAAACTCCAGCCTGAGGATGTGCTGAGCCCTGTAGCCTAGTTACGCCAGCTCAGAACAATGATGAGCACACCTTTTTCCAATCACCTTTCCTCATGCTCCCCATACCTCATACTGCCCTGTTTCTTTATTCTTTATCCCCCAGGTACCCCAAGCCTCTAGCCTTTGGGTAGGTGGATTTGAGACCTATTCTCATGTCACATCCTCGCTTGGTTGCTCTGTGAATAAACCTCCTCTGTGCTGCAAACCTCAGCATTTCAGTGTTTTGGCTTGCTGCGCCTCAGACAAAATGGTTGGGAGCAGTGGTACAGGTACCTTGCCTGTGAGGGAAGCTGGCTCCTAGTAGTCACGCTGCAGATGTTTTCTCCTCCCGGGTGGCAGGGTGGCAGACATCCTGCTCTTCCAGAAAGGGATAAACACATGTGCCAAACCCTTTCCCTCAGCGTCACCATCACCCAGGAGCTTTTTAGAAGCACAGAATCCAGGCCCCTACCAGAATTACTGAATACCAGCCTGCATTTAACAAGATCCACAAGAGAGGCATACCAATATTAAAGTTGGAGAGGCACCAAGCTTTCATCGTCTTCTCCGCAGCTAATGAAAATGAAGCAAAGATTCATCCTGAGCCTACTCTGCCTCAGTCACCTGGATATCACATGAGCTCATTTAATCCTCCCCAGAATCTGCAAATGAGACTGAGTGTCAGAGCGGTCAAGCACACAAGCTTCCATAAAAGGACATGACCAAGGCTCACTGAAGCCCAGACCTCCAAAGGAGAAGGCCCCTGAGCACAGCATCACACCACAGCAGCCCAAATCGTGGGCCTGGATTGTAGGCCAGGCTCCGCACGCAGAGTTCACACCATTTGACAGATGCCCACAGCAGACTACAAGGCAATATGAGAAGTAAGTTCTGATTATGGAATCTCTGAATTTTGAGATTTAAAGAACAATATCTGTTTTCGGGGGCTGATTAAAACAGTTCTACCAAGGAGTAAAGAGAGGGCATCTCAAGGCCCCTTCTGGACTTAGAATTTAATGCCTACTTATTGAGAAACGCTCCGTGCATTTGCTCAGTCCTACGTCAAGATGAAGTTCTCTGTGTTATAGAAGCTTAGGTTCTAAAAAGGCCACAGAAATGAGTGAGACCTAAAAATTGCCAGAACAACGCAATGGCCTAAATCAGACTGTCTCTGCTTTGCCTTGCTTACAAGTCACTGACTTTAAACTGAGTACGGTGTCATGTCTATTTTTCTTGAAGTTTTTCTTACAAAAGATCATATAAAGATTTTAACCATGGTAAGACTTTTATATTTATTTTTCTTAAACTGCAGTGTGGTACATTTACCCTCCATCAGATGATTGCTGATAACTCACCTTGCTTTATTAAGAATACCACTATAGTCTTCTATGCCCCTACTAAAAAAAATGCAATTTCAGGCCCATTCAAGCCAATCAAAATCCAAGATTTCAGAGCACAAGATAATGAAAATTCTCTCGATCCGCGACTTTTACTACTTTTAATCTGTTCACAGACTCTAAGTGTCTCACATGAAAGGTACTGTAGCGGGAATTGACATCATTAACAGCATTCCATACAGATAAGTCTTGATAGTTCCAATTTCTCAAAAAGTTGGACACATTTACTGCCTCTGTGACATCTCTATGGTGTGTGAAAGAAATGAAAAACATGCCTGTACAATGTATTTCTCAAAAACACACACAAATAGTTTGCACATACAAACAGGAAAACCTTATAAATAATGTATGGGGAGGAAAGTAATGTCGGTAACGGAACTACTTATTTCGAAAGACAACACTGTCACCAATGTTCCCTCACCAAAACTGACTGGGAATTTTTAGGGGCCGCCAAGCCAGAGGTGGAGATTTATAGGAACATCCTTGCCAGAAAAGAGAACCTAGGGCATAAAACACTCAACTTGTTATCACAAATGCCAGGGCAACCCAAGTAAGTAGATATACAAGCCTACATAAGGCTTGGAAGTAGGAAGATTTTGGGGACTACACCTGGGTTGGTGCTGGCCTCCCTCCCAAAATGGACAAGGAGAGCAGAAACCTGGATGGAGTCAAGAGAGTGAACAAAGAAAGGCAAGGCTGGATATGGAGCAACGTGTGGATCCAGGAGCATGTGTCTCAGAACTGCCGGGACTCTGCAGACCAGCTGCATCCCCATTCTCCTTGAATCTCATTGGTATAATTAACTCAGGGTGGGCACATCCCGGCTGCCAAGTCACTTCCACCTGTCCATGGAGTTGACAGTTACTTGCTCACAGTGAACCAACCTCTCTGGACCTAACAGCTACTGCAGGAGGTGGCAGTGGAGAACAAGGTGATGCCAACGACCAGATGCGAAGGAGGAAGAGACGTTCAGTGGACCAACTGGGTGGACTGATGGTGTGGGGTTAAGTCTGCAGAGCTAAAAGGGCCAGATGTAGAAAAGGGAAGGGGAATCATGAGGATATGGTCAAGCCCCATCGTATGGATATTTCATCCATATGTTGTACGCAAATTCATTAAATTTGCTCTGAGTGAAAAAGAACAAAATTATCCTTTAAACCATGTCACTGGCTTTATTTACCATCTCACTTGATGAGCTCATAGCCCAGGGTCAGAGGGAAATGGGAGCTGTGAGTCTGCCATCTCTCAGGAAGTCTCAGACCTCAGAGGCCCCTCATAATCCAAACTAACTCACCTTTTGCACTTTTCAAGCAACGTTGCTCCTAAGTGTGAGTCACCCTCTTCATCAGGTTCTCCAAGAAACAGCAATCTCTCCCAATGAGAGAGGAAAAATGGGCTACTTTGGCTTTCTAAGGCACAATATGTAGTTCTCCAAAATGGTATCTGCCTTGGGGATTTTTCAAGAAAATTAAGCATCAGTGGTGATTTGCTTGTCTTCACATAATGTATGACCCAGATGTGCTGAGAAATAAGAAAAGGACGAACGAATCAAGGGCAGTTGATCCATGGAAGCAAGGGGCAACTTCCACAGCCTACGTGGAAAGCTAGAGGAAGGGAACATCCACCTCGTGGGAGCTGAAGACAAGGGCCAGTCCTCCTAGGGCTCGGGATGCCACCCTCTCTTCCTACATCTTCATGCTCTCCTTCTCTGTTGGTCCCCCCCAGCCAGATTAAAGAGCCACAAGGAAATGCCCTCCTCCATTCTATTCTCCTGTCCTTCTATCCACCCCTCCCTTCTTTCCCTTTGCCATCAATTTCTTGACTTGGCCCCCATTTCTCCCCTCCCAACTACACTGCGATCTGGTTTCTGCCCCACTACTCTCGTGAAACTGCTCGCCTTGAAGCCCACAATGACAAGTCCAAGGGCCTACTTCTAAATCCTTATCTGTGTGGCCGCCAAGCCGAGTTAGATCTTAAACAACGCCTCTGTCTTGAACATCTCTTCCCTTGGCTTCTGCGCCAACTTTCCTTTCCTTTTCCTGAGACTGATCACAACCAGTGCTGCAGATTCCATCGAATTAACGAATGCCGTTGCCTACATGTGTGAATGAGCTGTGAGTAAAGTACTGAAGTAGAGGACACCTAAAGTGAAACGTCTTCATGAATGTCCACGTGGCTGAGCAGCAAGTTAACATTTCACAGGTGTGCTAAAGAAGAAGAGTTGGGTTTTATTTTATTTACTTTTCCCTGGACTGTGTTGAATGACTGTCATCTACAAGTTCAGGCTACTTTTTGCCAAGGATTAATGCACTGAGAGAGCTGAGAGCAAACTGAACAGTAGAGCTGTATTTTTCTTGACCAGTTCACCTTAGTTTCCCAAACTCTAAGTCTTTCCCGAATTCATTCTCCTTTTTATTGTAGTAAAATGAACATAATGGAAAATTCACCATTTTGATCCTTTTACAATACACTCTACCATTCAGTGGAATTTACTACTGTCATAACGTTGTGCAACTATCACACACAAAACATTTTCATCACCCCAAGAGGAAACCTAAACCCATTTTAAGGAGTCATTCCCTACTTCCCTCTCTTCCAAACCCCTGGCAAACACTAATGTATAATATTTTCTGTGTGTATGGATTTGCCACTGCTAGACATTTCATATAGATGGAACCATACAATATGTAGCCTTTCGTGCCTGACTTCTTTCACTTAGTTGCATCCATGATGTAGCATGTATCAGAAATCTACTCACTGTTATGGCTGAATCCTTCATACTGTTTGAATACAAAATTAAAAATATGTTGAGAGTGAAGCTCTGTTTCAATGGCACATCTATTAGGCCAATTCATTTAAAGAAGGTGAAAATGGTGATATTGTTGTGAAATGATAATCATTGAGAAGCCTCAGCCAATTGGATAATGAAAAGTTTGGGAAATGATGCAAAAAATTATCTGCTTTATATTAAAAGCCTATTAAACAAGGATTCAGGAGATTGTCTTTTTCTTGCAGGTAACTTAAATGAGGCAGAAAGAAATAACTGCCCTTTACAACAGATTTTGAAAGGATTCTATTTATCCTTAATAGACGAATGGGAGTTCAGGAAGTTCACATCTAATATGGACTCCCTGTCCGAACACTGTTTATTGTTCTAGCCACCACTATCGAATTATATTTCTTGAGAGTAAGGCAGCTCAATTCCTGCGTATTATTTTCTAAATTTCATCTATCAAATCCATTAATACAGTATAAACAAGAGATGTTCGTGTTTAAGTGCAGTTCAATTATCAGGTATAAAGAAAACCCAGTAAGAAAAAGAATCTTATATCTCTTGCCAGAATGAGGTCAGCTCTGGTGTGCTCAGCAAGCTGAAAGACACATTCATTATTAAGAGGATAGAGTCTGTTTAAGAGGGATGAGAGCCAAAAAATTTAAACTTCATGTATGTGTTAAGAACACTGCTAAGTTATCTCATATCCTATATCAGTCAAGGCTCACCATTTTACATATGTGAAAAGCAAAGTTAAAAGTGTATTAGTAGGGCTTCCCTGTTGGCGCAGTGGTTAAGGATCCACCTGCCAGTGCAGGGGACACACGTTTGAGCCCTGGTCCGGGAAGATCCCACATGCCACGGAGCAACTAAGACCATGCGCCACAACTACTGAGCCTGCGTGCTAGAGCCTGTGAACCACAACTACTGAAACCCACGCACCTAGACCCCTTGTTCAGCAACAACAATAGGCCACCACAATGAGAAGCCCACGTACTGCAACAAAGAGTAGCCCCCGCTCACTGCAACTAGAGAAAGCCCGCGCACAGCAACGAAGGCACTACACATCCAGAAATAAATAAATAAATAAATATGTTAATTTTTTTGAAAAAGTGTTTTGGTAACTTACTGAGAGGCACGCAGTCAGTAAACGTGGGCAAGAATTCAATACCAAATCTGTCACACTGAAGTTTAAGCTAATACTTGAGATTAATAAAAACAGCACTAACTAAAAAGTTCAGAGATATTTTTTATTTCATACTTTCACTAATGCTCTTCGGAGATAAGTCATTTCATTTATATGGGCCTTAGTTTTCACAACTATAATAGTTGGAAGCTTGACTAGGTGACCTGTATGTAGTCTTCCAATTCTAAATTGTTCCACTAATTTGGATTCCTACAATATTTGCCCTTGCATTACATGCATGCTGCCACCAAGTAGCAGTAGAGACTACTAATTCCATTTTTATACCTAGTGGGGAGTACATTTTGACATCAGACTTATCCGTCAATAGTACAACCTGTTAGTATAACTATAAAATAACAAAATAATCTGGTATTCTTTCCTGTAAAGCAGAAGATTTACATTGTCAGTGAATCATATCAGAATCACCTGTAGGTTTTTAAATATAGAGGAAATCCAGAACCCATTGAATGAGAATCTTCAGAGACAGGACTTGGGCCTCTGGAATTTTGGGCTCCCATCATTTTTGCCTTTATACAATATTTGTCACATCTTTATGAATCGTTAAAAGTTTCTTTTTGTTTTAAATTTTAGAATATTCCACAATCTTCACCTACTTTTCATAAGATGTTATCTGTTATGTTTATTCGATTTTCTGCTTCTCCTGGTTAACACTTCTTTCTTTTCTTTTTTTTTGTTTTTCGGTGCCCTGCCTCATGGTTTGCAAGATCTTAGTTCCCTGACCTGGGATTGGACCCCATGGCCCCAGCAGTGAAAGCACCAAGTTCTGAACACTGGACCACCAGGGAAGTCCCAATATTTCTGTTTTAAATGACTTTTTTTCCCCCATTCTAATTCATTCCTGGGATCAGTTTCATGTTTGAACATTTAAGCAACCTCGCATTACCAGAATAAAGCTACTTTGATTCTGATATATGATTGTTTTACATACCATGGATAGTTTGTGCTTCTGTTTACACATTTTCCATGCATGTTCAAAGGAGAAACTGGCCTGTGATTCTATTCTTGTAATATTCTTTACAGATTTTTTGTTGTTTTTTTAAGATTCTATACTATATTTTTTATTTATTTACTTTTTGGCTGCATTGGGTCTTCATTGCTGCATGCGAGCTTTCTCTAGTTGCGGCAAGCGGGGGTCTATTCTTTGTTGCGGTGAGTAGGCTTCTCATTGCAGGCTTCTGACCCCATGGGCTTCTGACCCCATTCGTCGGTGCTACTTCAGTTGCTTACCTCTTCCCTTCTGGACCTGGGCAGTGAAATCCTCTTTCTCCGGCTGGCACGTGGCAGAAAGCCAATGAGGCAAGAGTAGGCTTGGAGTATCCAAGGAGAATAAAGGATGTCAGTGTGTGGAAAACACAACGAGCAAATTGACAGGAGAAGGAAACAGTCAGAGAGGAAACAGACGCCCAGATTTCTAGGGCTATGGAGGCACTCTGAGGACTTTGCATTTTCTGTGAAGAAGCCATTGAAGAGATTTGAGTGACATGATCTGACTTATGTTTTAACAAGATCTCTCTGGATGCCACGTTGATTAGAGACTGTAGGAGAGTAAGGACAAGCCCCAGAAGACCAACTGTTGATTCCAAGAAGTGATTACTCAAACATGGCCCCCCTCCTCAGGGAGGACGCTGAGCAGGAATCGGCAAATAATGGCCACAAATCAAATCAGGCTCTCAGCCTGGATCCGTGGGACTGTGAGCTAATAATGGTTCTCATGTTTAGAAAGCTTGTTGAAGAATAAATAGGAGGAGAAGCTACAGAAACTGTATATGGCCCACAAAGCCTAAGATATTTAAAATCCAGAAAATGCTTTCCAACACCTGATGTAAAGCATGTGGCTGGTAGGAGGGTCTCAACAAAATTTGGAAGAGGAATACATGAGTCAGTTAGTTCCTGAAAACACTGTAAAGTGATAGGTGTCAAGAAACATTTACCCCTACACCCTTAACCTTCACAAATGATGTCAGTTCCACTGAGCTATTGAAAAATACATTCTGGCTTTCAAAACAATAAACCAGAGATAATTTTCTCCCATAGGCAAGGTCATAAACAACTGTCAAGTGAAGTTTAAATAGCAACAAATCAAATAATAACAGCAAACATTTTAATAGATTTTTAAACCTTACAAAGAATTTTCATGGTCATTATTAATTTAATCCTCAAATCAACGCCATGAGATAGTTATTATTTACCCATTAGAAATGACCACATATTAAATCCTTAGTGATTGCTCAAGAAAAGCTGAAATCTTGAGTGTTACATCTATTAATGCCATGGTTGGGTGTTTTCCCGTGGGAACATCAGATGCGAAAATCCACAGGGATTTTCAGTGCAAGATGGCAGACTAGGAAGTATATTTACTTTATGTTCCTCCTGAAACTATATCTAAATAAAGCTGTAGAAATACCAAAATTGATCAGCCAATAAAAGCCAAGACATTTTGGAAGGCATCAACCACAGAAAGATTTCAACACATTTCGAGAAGGCAAACAATGAAATGGAGGAGCCATGAATAAAATAACGAAAAAAAGACTGACCCTAAGTAAGGTCTGCACAAAGCCAGTCAGCTTTTGGTGAGCTCTGGTTATAGTAAAGGGCAGAAGAAAGAAGAGGGGCTGAAAACAAGGAGACAAGCGCCATTTTAGGAACAACAGTTCATTTAATGAGCTCCAGGGAACATTCAGCCTGCTGCCATACTAACTCATGAATTACAATTGATTGTTGGTAAGAAAGACAAGAAAACAGGGAAGAAACAAAAATCAAGACATTGTTTCTTACTGAACTCTTCTCAAATGAGATTGAGGAATCATGGTTCAATGCCACAGCTGTAAATCATTTCTGCTCTTGGAGAGGTTACAAAGGGCTTATAATATTTACCCTTTTCTTTCAGACAGAATTTAGGTCTGAGCAAAATCTTTTGTGTCCTCCAACCCCAAAGTTTATTGGGGATGGAAGTCTAAGTTTGCTGTGACATACCATAAAAAGAATCTCATGAGCAGAGGGTCAAACTAATTTTCGAATATATGAATTATGCCCAGTGTTATTTTCAGTAGAATTAAATATATATATATGTATATATATATATATATATATATATAAATATATTTTTACTGATCTATATTATTCTGGGTTCTGAAACTTCTACATGTCACATGCGTGATACATAACACACAATGTCAGCCCCAGGAGAGAGAAAACACTCCAACGAAAGAAGCCAAAGAAACAAGTTTTAAACAAGGCCAAGTGATGTGTAGGCCAGGATTGTTCAATTCCTTCCTGTCATGCTGAAGCTTCCAGCTCCTGAATAACAACACATGCTTCCCTTGTCCTAGACACCCAAGAGTACGTCTTCTCTCTTGGGCATAAGAATTTCTAGAGTTACATATGTGTAGTAAAGAGTGGACCCAGCTGGCATACTCACAATGACCAAGTTGTATTCATCGTACTTTATACCAATACATCACTGCACACTGAAGTTGCAATAAATGATATATTTGCTTTCTAGACATGAATGAGATGCCTTACTGGATATACTCCAGGAAGGCCAGAGAAGCTTGTTTCTCATAAATACGGAAAAATTCACTGGTGAATTTCTTTCAGGATAGCCCATGATTTATCTAGAATATCATCTTGACATATCTGGGTCCTTCAAACTAGACAAAGGGAAAATATGGGCTTCAAGCCTCAAGTAGAAATATGGAATGGTGCCATGCTGACAACGGTGGTCCCTGACCTGTATCTTCTGAGATTAGAACACAGTGTGGTGGATAACCAATTCATGTGTTGAACAAAAGAAGACCTCCTACAGGGCAGTGTAGCTGTTTGTTACAGGTATGGCACTTAGGGATAAGTACCATAAGGACTACAAGAAAAAAAGAAAAACAAGTAACACATGAAGCATATAGGATAAGGAGGCACCACAGTCCAGAGCACGAGCTCTGGAATCACACAGGCTTGGTTCGAATCCTGGCTAAGCCAATACCATCTGTATACCCTGAAGGACGGGCCAAGGTTTAAATGTTGTTTTACCAAATTTCAAAAAATAAGTGAAGAAAGAATCTACCTGCCAGGAAGGGATATCGTGGGGTGCAGCATTCAGTCAGATCAGGGATCTGCATCTCCTGCTCAGAAAACTTTTCCACCTGGCTCATGGTGATGCTGGCACCTGAGCATCCCTGGAGAAGGTGATTCTGTCTTCAGGCCTCGCAGAGAAGCTGGGGAGGTCCCCAGAGGAGGTGGCCCACACCCTGGTAAGGTCTGGCTGCCTCGTGCCCTCAGCTCTGAGCAAGCTCTGGCCTCTGCGTCCCGTGGTGTGGAAGGCCTGGCCGATACATACGCAGGGCTGAGGGGCCTGCAGAGCCGGTGCCCAGGCAGGGTGAGCTCTGGAGGAGAAGGCTTCCACAGTCCCCAACAGTCTCCGCATGGTGGCCCATCTGGTGCCAAACACCTGCCACCCACAGCAAAAACTCCCAGCCACTAGTAAGTCCAGAAGAGGCCCCACCCTTTGCCTTTGGGCCAGGGTGAAGCCACCAACTGGGCTTCCATATGCCCCCTGCCACCCCCCCTGCCCCACCCACCCTTTCTCTGTGAAACTTGAGTTGAGGGAGATGAGGTGAGTTGAGGTATGGGAGGTGAGGTGAGGAGAGCTGAGGGTGGTGAGTTGTGTTGAGGCAGGTGAGGTGAGGTAGGTGAGGTATGTGATGTGAGTGATGTGAGGAATGTGAGGTGAGGGAAGTGAGGGAGGTAAGGTTAGGGAGGTGAGGTGAGGGAGGTGAGGGAAGAGTGGTGAGCGACGTGAGGTGAGTTGTGGGAGGTGAGGTGAGGGACGTGAGAGAGATGGGGTGAGGGAAGTGAGTGAGGTAAGGAGAAGGAAGTGAGGTGAGGTTAGGGAGGTGAGAAGTGTGGGAGGTGAGGGAGATGAGGTGAGGAAGATGAGGTGAAGTGAGGGAAGTGAGGTTTATGAGGGAAGTGAGGTGAGGTGAGGGAGGTTACAGAGGTGAGGTGAGAGAGGTGAGGGACGTGAGGTGAGATAAATGAAGGATGAGAGGTGAGTGACGTGAGAGAGGTGAGGTAAGTGAGGGAGGTGAGGTGATGTAGTTGAGGGATGTGAGGTGAGCGAGGTGAGGGAGGTGAGGTGATGGAGGAGAGGTGAGGTGAGAGGTGAAGTGAGGGACCTGATGTGAGGGAGGTGAGGGAGGTGAGGTGAGGGATATGAGTTGAGAGAGGGAGGTGAGGTGAGGTTTGGGAGGTGAGGTGAGGGATGTGAGGGAGGTCAGGTGAGGGAGGTGAGGGAGGGGAGGTGAGGGACATGACGTGAGAGAAGTGAAGGAGGTGAGGTAACAGAGGTGAGGGTGTTGAAGTGAGGGAGTTGAGGTGAGGTGAGGTGAGGGAGGTGCGGTGTGGTGAGTGAGGTGAGGTTAGGTATGTGATGTAAGTAAGGTGAGGGTGGTTAGGTGAGGGAGGAGAGGTGAGGAAAGGGAGGTAAGGTGAGGGAGGAGAAATGAGGTGAGGGAAGTGAGATGAGGAAGGAGAAGTGAGGGAGATGAGACAGGTGAGAAGAGGGAGGTGAGGTACAGAGTGGGATGTGAGGTGAAGGAGGTGAGGTAAGGGAGATGAGGTGAGTTTAGTGAGGTGAGGAGAGGTTTGGGATTTGAAGGAGGTGAAGTGAGGGAGGTGAGGTGAGGTGAGGGTGGTGAGGTGTTGTGAGGCAGGTGAGGTGTGTTGAGGGATGTGAGGAGAGATGTGGTAGGTGAGGGAGGTGAGGGAGGGCGGTAGGGAGGTGAGGTTAAGGAGGTGAGGGAGTTGAGCTGAGGGGCGGAGATGAGGTGAGGGAGATGAGGGAGGTAAGTTGTGGGAGGTGATGTGCAGTGAGGGAGGTGAAGTGTGGTGAGGGAGGTGAGAGAGGTGAGCTGAGGGAGGTGAGGTGGGTAAGCTGAGGGAGAGATGGTGGTGAGGTGAGGGAGGTGAGGGTGGGAGGAAGGGAGGTGTGGTGTGGGAGGTGAGGTGAGGGAGATGAGGGAAGTGAGGGAGTAAGGGAAGGAGATGAGGTAAGGGAGGGAGGGAGTTTAGGTGAGGGAGGGGAGAGGGGAGGTGAGGGAGTTGAGGGAGGGAGGGAGGTGAGGTGATGGAGGAAGGGTGTTGAGAAGAGAGAGGTGAGGTGAGGGAGGCGAGGTGAGGTGAAGTGAGGGAGGTGAGGTGTGGTGAAGGAGGTGAGGTGAGGTAGGTGACGGAGATGAGGTGAGGGAGATGAGGGAGGAGAGGTGAGGTGAGGTAGGTGACGTGAGGGAGGTGACGGAGGTGAGGTGAGGGAGGAGATTTGATGGAGGGAAGGGAGGCGAGATGAGGAAGGTGAGATGAGGTAGGTGAGGGAGATGAGATGAGGGTGGTAACATATGTAAGTTAAGGGAGTTGAGGTGAGGTTAGGGAGGTGAGAGGCAGTATGGGATATGAGGCAGTTGAGGTGAGGGAGGTAAGGTGTGGTGAGAGAGGTAAGGTGAGGTGAGAGAGGTGAGGTGAGGTGAGGGATGTGGGGGAGGTGAGGTGAGAGAGGTGAGGGAGGTGAGGTGAGGGACGTGACGGAGGTGAGTGGAGGGAGGTGAGATGATGTGAGTTGAGGTGAGTTGTGGGAGATGAGGGAGGTGAGGGGAGGGAGGTGAGGGATATGAGTTGAGGTAGGTTACAGAGGTAAGCTGAGGGAGTTGAAGGAAGTGAGTTAAGGGAGATGAGGAAGGTGATGTAAGGCAGGTGAGGTGAGATGAGGGAGGAGATGTGGGGTGAGAGAGGTGAGGTGAAGTGAGAGAGGTGGGGTGAGGTGAGTGTGGTGAGGTGAGGGAAGTTAGGTGAGGGAGGGAGGGAGGTGAGGTGAGGGAGGTGAGGTGAAATGAGGGAGGTCAGGTGAGGAAGGTGAGGTTAGGGAAGTGAGGTGAGCGAGGTGAGGTGTGGTGATGTGAGGGAGGTGAGGTGAGGTGAGGCGAGGGATGTGAGGTGAAGTGACGGAGGTGAGGTGAGTTGAGAGGTATGGGAAGTGAGGCGAGGGGAGGTGAGGGAGGTGAGGTGTGGTGAAGGAGGTGAGGTAAGTTAGGTGAGGAAGGTGAGGTGAGGGAGGTGAGGGAAGTGAGGGATGTAAGGTAAGAGAGGTGAGGTGAGTGAGGTGAGAGGAGGGATGTGAGGGACGTGAGGTGAGGTGTGGGAAGTGAGGTGAGGGAGGTGAGGGTGGTGTGGAGAGGGAGGTGATGTGAGTTGAGGGAGGTGATGTGAGGGAGGTGAGGTGAGGGACATGAGTTGAGGTAGGTTACGGAGGTAAGCTGAGGGAGTTGAGGGAAGTGAGTTAAGAGAGATGAGGGAGGTGAGATGAGGCAGATAAGGTGATGTGAGGGAGGAGACGTGGGGTGAGGGAAGTGAGGTAAGGGAGGTTAGGGAGGTGAGGTGAAGGATGTGATGTCAGGGAAGTGAGAGAGGTGAGTTGAGGGAGGTGAGGTGAGGTAAGGTGATGTGAGGTAGGTGAGGTGAAGTGAGGGAGATGAGGGAGGTGAGATGAGTGTGGTGATGTGAGGGAGGTGAGGGAGATTAGGTGATTGAGGTGAGGTGAGGGAGGTGAGTGAGGTGAGAGGAGGGAGGTGAGGTGAGGTGAGGTGAAGGAGGTGAGACATGGGAGAAGTGAGGTGAGGTATCTGAGATAGGTGAGTTGAGGGAGGTGAGGTGATGGACGTGAGGTGAGGTGAGGGAGGTGAGGTGATGGACGTGAGGTGAGGTGAGGAATGTGAGGTGAGGTGAGGGAAGTGAAGGAGGTGAGGGAGGTGAGGTGAGAATGGTGAGGGAGGTGAGTGGAGTGAGGTGAGGGAGGTGAGATGAGGGATTTGATGTGAGGTGAGGGAAGTGAGGTGAGGGATGTGAGGTGAGAATCGCGATGTGAGGGAGGTGATGTGAGGAGAGGGAGGTGAGGTGAGGGTGGTGAGGGAGGTGAGGTGAGGGAGGTGAGGTGAGGTTATGGAGGTGAGGAGAGGTGTGGGAGGGGACAAAGTTGAGGTGAGGGCAGTGAGGTGGGGTGAAGTAGGTGAGGTGATGTGAAGGAGGTGAGATGAAGTGAGGGAAAGGAGGGAGATAAGGTGAGTGAGGTGAGGGTGGTAAGGTGAGGGAGGTGAGAGTGGTGAGGTGACGGAGGTGAGGTGAGGTGAGGGAGGTGAGTTGATGTGTCGGTGGTGAGGTGAGAAATGTGAGGGTGGTGAGGTGAGGGAAGAGAAGTGAGGTTAGGGAGGTGACGAGTGTCGGAGGTGACAGAAGTGAGGTGAGGTGAGGGAGATGAGGTAATTTGATGGAGGTGAGATGAGGTGAGGGAGGTGAGGTGAGGTGTGTGATGTGAGGTGAGTAAGGTGAGGGCGGTGAGGTGAGGAAGGTGAGGGAAGTGAGGTGAGGTGAGGGAGAAGAGGGGAGGTCAGTGACGTAGGTGAGTGAGTTGATGTGAGGTGAGGGAGGTGAGGTAAGGGAGGTGAAGGACGTGAGGTGAGGGACGTGAAGTGATGGAGTGAGGGAGGTGATGGAGGTGAGGCGAGGGAAGTGAGGTGAGATGAGGGAGGAGAGATGAGGTGAGGGACAGGATGTGAGGGAGGTGATATGAGGGAGGTGAGGAAAATGAGGTGAGGGAGATGAGCGAGGTGAGGTCAGAAAGGTGAGGGAGGTGAGGTGAGGGAGCTGAGTGGAGGGATGTGAGGGAGTTGATTTGAGGTGAGAGAGGTGAGGTGAGGTAGGTGAGGGACGTGAGGTGAGGGGCGTGAAGTGAGGGAAATGAGGGAGGTGAGGGAGGAGGTGTGTGAAGTGAGGGAGGTGAGGCGAGGGAAGTGAGGTGATGTGAGGGAGGAGAGATGAGGTGAAGAAGGTGAGGTGAGGGAGGTGATGAGAGGTGACAGAGGTGAGGTGAGGTGAGGGAGCTGATGTGAGGGAGGTTAGATGAGGGAGGTGAGAGAGATAAGGTGAGGCAGATGAGGGGAGGAAGGTTAGGTAAGGGAGGTAATGTGAGGGTGGAGGGGGGTGAGGTGAGGGAGGTGATTGAAGGGAGGTGGGGGACGTGAGGTGAGGGAGGGGAGGTGACAGAGGTAAGGTGAAGTGAGGGAGGTGAGGTGAAGGAGGTGAGGTGAGGGAGGTGAGGTGAACTGAGGGAGGAGAGGTGACATGAGGGAGGTGAGGTGAGGGATGTGAATGTGAAGAAGGTGAGGGAGGTGAGGTCAGGGAGGTGAGGTGAAGTGAGAGAGGTGGGGTGAGGTGAGGGTGGTGAGGTGAGGGTGGTCAGGTGAGGGAAGTGAGGGAGGTATGGTGAGGGAATTGAGGTGAGGTTAACAGAGGTGTGGGAGGTGAGGGAGGTGAGGTGAGGAAGGTGAGGTGAAGTGAGGGAGGTGAAGTGATGTAAAGGAGGTGAGGTGAGGGAGGTGAGGGAAATGAGGTGAGGGAGGTGAGAGAGGTGAGGTGAGAGAGGTGAGGGAAGTGAGGTGAGGGAGGTGCAGGATGTGAGTGGAGTGAGGTGAGGTGAGGGAGGTAAGGTGAGGAGAGGGAGGTGAGGTGAGGGAGGTGAGGACCACCAGGATCAATCTCTCACCAGAGGGTCCACATCACCAAGGTGATCTGAAGGAGGCAGGAGTGACCTCACACCAGAGGACCCATATCATATAAATGTGAGTAAACCAGGAGTTGAGATCTTACACAAGAGGGCCCACATCACCAAGTGGATGAGGCACCCATCAGGATCCACCTCACACAAGAGGGCCAACGTCATCAATGCAATGGGTACCAAGCAGGAGTGACCTCACACCAGAAGGCCCACATCATACAAACGTGAGGAACCCAGCACATGTGACCTCAAACCCGAGGGCCCTCATCACCATGGGGATAAGGCACCCGAAGGATCCACGCACACCAGCGGGACCAAATCACCAAGGTGTTTTGAAGCAGGCAGGAATGACCTCACACCAGTGGGCCCTCATCTTAAAAATGTAAGGAAACAGCAGTTGTGACCTCAAAAATGAGGGCCCACATTACCAAGAGGATGAGGCAACCAGCAGGATACACCTTCCACCAGAAAGCCCACATCCCCGAACTGATGAAACCATGCAGGAGTGATCTCACACCAGAAGGTGCACATCACCATAGGAATGAGGCTCCCAACAGCATCCACATCACACCATAGGGCCCAAATCAACAAGGGGATGGGAACCGGGCAAGAATGACCTCACACCCGATGGCCAACATCATAATAAGTTGAGGAACTCAGCAGCTGGGACCTCACAACACAGGTCACACATCACCAAGGAGCTGGGAATGAGGCAGGAGTAACCTCACAACAGAGGGCCTATACAATAAAAAGGTGAGGAATCCAGCAGTTGGAACCTCACAACAGAGAGCCCCATCAACAAGGTGTTGAAGCACCCAGCAGGAAAAAACCTCACACCAGAGGGCCCACATCACCAAGGGTACGGGATCCAGGCAGGAGAGAACTCACACCAGAGGGCCCACATCATGAAAAGCTAAGGAACCCAGCAGTTGTGTCCTCAAAACAGAAGGCCCACATCACCATGGGGATGGGACAGTCCTCACACCGTTGGGTGCACATCATCAAAAGTGAGGAACCCAGCAGTTATGACCTTACACTAGAGGGCCCTCATCACCAAGGGGATGAGGCTCCCAGCAGGCTCCAACTAACACCAGATGGCCCACATCACCAAGGGGATGGGTACCAGGCAGGAGTGACCTGACATCAGAGGGTCAACATCACAAAAATATAAGGAACCCAGCAGGATCAAACTCTCACCAGAGGGCCCACTTCACCAAGGAGATGGGAACCAGTCAGGAGTGACCTCACACCAGAGAGCCCACATCATAAAAAGTTGAGGAACACAGCATTTGTTACCTCAAAAATGAGGGTCGACATCAAGGGGATGAGTCACATAGCCGGACCAACTTCACACCAGATGACCCACATCACCAAGGAGATGGGAACCTGGCAGGAGTGTCCCCAGACCAGTGGGCCCACATCATAAAATGTGAGGAACCCTGCAGTTGTGACCTTACACAAGAGGGCCCACATCACCAAGGGGATGAGGCACCCAGGAGGATACACCTCACACCACAGGGCCCACATCACCAAGGGGATGGGTACCAGGCAGGAGTGACCACGTAGCAGAGGGCCAACATCACAGAAAGGTGAGGAACCCAGCAGGATCAAACTCTCACCAGAGGGCCCACAACACCAAGGGGATGGGAACCAGGTAGGAGTGACCTCACACCAGAGGGCCCACATCATAAAAATGTGAGGAAATCGGCAGTTGGGACCTTACACAAGAGGGCCCACATAACCATTGGGATGAGGCACCCATCAGGATGAACGTCACACCAGAGTGCCCACATCACAAAGGGGATGCGAACCTGGCAGGAGTGTCCTCACACCAGTGGGACCACATCATAAAAAGGAGAGGAACCCAGCACATGTGACCTCAAACCAGAGGACCACCATCTCCAAGGGGATGAGGCAGACAACAGGATCCACCTCAAAGCAGAGGGCCCACATCAAAAATAGGTGAGGAACCCAGCAGGATACATCTAACACCAGATGTCCAACATCACCAAAAGGATGGGAAACAGGCATCAGCTACCTCACAGCAGAGGATCCACATCATAAATTTGAGGAAAGCAGTAGGAAACACCTCACAGTGGAAGGCCCACATCACCAAGGGATTGGGATCCAGGGAGCAGTAACCTTAAAACAGATAGCCCACATCATAAAATGTGAGGATCCCAATTGTTGTGACCTGACACCAGAGAGCCCTCATCACCAAGGGGATGAGGCTCCCAGAAGGTTCCACGTAACACCAGAGGGCCAACATCACAAAAAGCTGAGGAACCCAGCAGGGACAATCTCTCACCAGAGGCTTACATCACCAAGGGGATGGGAACCAGGCAGGAGTGACCTCACACCAGAGGGCCCACATCATAAAAAAGTGAGGAAACCAGCAGTTGGGACCTTACACAAGAGTGCCCACATCACCAAAGGGATGAGGCACCCATCAGCATCCACCTCACACCAGATGGCCCAAATAACCAAGGCAGTGAGGCACCCATCAGCATCCACGTCACACCAGAGGGCCCACATCACCAAGGGGAAGGGAAACTGGCAGGAGTGTCCTCCCGCCAGTAGGCCCATATCACAAAAATTGAGGAACCCTGCAGTTGTGACCTTACACCAGTGGGACTTCATCACCAAAGTGATGAGGCACCCAGGAGGTTCTACCTGACACCAGAAGGCCCTCATCACAAAAATTGCAGAACACAGCAGGATCAATCTCTCACCAGAGTGTCCATCCACATCACCAAGGTGATCTGAAAGAGGCAGGAGAGACCTCACACCAGAGGGCCCACATCATAAAAACGTGAGGAAACCAGGAGTTGAAATCTTATACAAGAGGGCCCACATCACCAAGCAGATGAGGCACTCATCAGGATCCACCTCACACAAAAGGGCCCACATCATCAATGCAATGGGTCCCAAGCAGGAATGCCCTCACACCAGAGGGCCCACATCATAAAAAGGCGAGGAACACAGCAAATGTGACCTCAAACCCGAGAGCCCACATCACTATAGGGATGAAGCACCCGAAGGATCCACACACGCCAGCAGGACCAAATCACCAAGGTGCTGTGAAGCAGGCAGAAATGACCTCACACCAGTGGGCCCACATCTTAAAAATGTAAGGAACCAGCAGTTGTGACTTCAAAAATGAGGGCCCACATTACCAAGAGGATGAGGCAACCAGCAGGATACACCTCCCACCAGAGGGCCCACATCCCCAAACTGATGAAACTGCAGGAGTGATCTTATACCAGAAGACGCACATCACCATAGTAAGGAGGCCCCCAGCAATATCCACTTCACACCAGAGGGCCCACATCAACAAGGGGATGGGAACCCGGCAGATGTGACCTCACACACAGTGAACCACATCATAATAAGGTGAGGAACCTAGCAGTTGGGACCTCACGACACAGGTCCCACATTGCCAAGTGGATGGGAACCAGGCAGGAATAACCTCACCACAGAGGGCCCATATAATAAAAAGGTGAGGAATCCAGCATTTGGAAACTCACATCAGAGAGACCAATGACCAAGTGGTTGGTGTACCCAGCAGGAACAACCTCACACAAGAGGGCCCACATCACCAAGGGAAAGGGAACTATGCAGGAGCTTCTTCACACCACAGGACCCACATCATAAATTATTGGTGAACACGGCAGTTGTGATATCACACCAGAGGGCCCCCATCACCAAGGGCAAGTGGCACCCAGCAGAAAACACCTCCCACCACAAGGCTCACATCACCAAACTCATGGGAACCATGCACGAGAGACCCAGCGCCTTCAAACCACAGGCAAGAATGACATCACACCAGAGAGACCAATTCATTAAAAGTTGAGGAACCCAGCACATGGGACTTCAAACCAGTGGGCCCAGATCTCAAAGGGAATATGGATCACAGAAGGATCCACGCACACCAGTGGGCCAAAATCACCAAGGTGTTGGGAAGCAGGCAGGAATGACCTCACACCAGCGGGCCTACATCATAAAGAGGTAAGGAACCCAGCAGTTGTGATCTCCAAATTTGGGGCCCACATCACCAAGAATATGAGGCAACCTGCAGGATTAACCTTAAACCAGAGGGCCCACATCAAAAAAAGTTGAGGAACCCAGAAGTTGTGACTTTACAACACAGGACCACATCATAAAAATGTGAGGAAAACAGCAGTTGGGAACTTACACCAGAGGTCCCACATCATCAAGGGGATGGGATTCAGGCAGCAATAATCTCACACCAAACGGCCCACATCGTAAAAGGTGAGGATCCAAGCAGTTGTGACCTTACACCAGAGGGTCCTCATCACCAAGGCGATGAGGCTCCCAGCAGGTTCGACCTAACACAAGAGGGCCAACATCAGAATAAGTTGAGGAACCCAGCAGTATCAATCTCTCATGAGGGCCCACGTCACCAAGGGGATGGGAACGAGCAGGTAGTGACCTCACACCAGAGGGCCATCATCAAAAAAGTTTGAGGAAACCATCAGTTGGGACCTTACACAGAAGGGCCCACATCACCAAGAGGATGAGGCACCCATCAGGATCCATCTCACACCAGAGTTCCACATCACCATGGGGATGGGAAGCAGGCAGAAGTGACCTCACACACAATGGACCGCATCATAATAAGGTGAGGAACCCAGCAGTTGGGACCTCACAACACAGGTCTCACATCACTAAGGGGATGGGAACCAAGGAGGAGTAACCTCACAACAGAGGGCCCATACAATAAAAAGGTGAGGAATCCAGCATTTGGAACCTCACATCAGAGAACATCATTACCAAGTGGTTGGGGACCCATCAGGAACAACCTCACACCAGAGAGTCCACACAACCAAGGGTATGAGAACCAAGCAGGAGGAGAACCAACCAGGAATGAACTCACACCAGACGAAACAAATCATGAAAAAGTGAGGAAACCAGCAATTGTGAACGTACACCACAGGTCGCACATCACCAACGGATAGGGAACCAGGCAGGAGTGACCTCACACAACAGAAGCCACATCATAAAATATTTAGGAACACAGCAGTTGTGAAATCACACAAGGGGGCCGACATCATAAAAATGTGAGGAAACCAGCAGTTGGCACCTTACACAGGAGGTCCCACGTCACCAAGGGGATGAGGCACCCATCAGGATCCACATCACACCAGAGGGCACACATCACCATGGGGATGGGTACCAGGCAGGAATGACTTCACACCAGAAGGCGCAGAACACAAAAAAGTAAGGAACCAAGCACATGTGAACTCAAACCAGAGGGCCAACATCAACAAGGGAATGAGGCACCCAGAAGGATCCACACACACCAGCGGGCCCAAATCACCAAGGTGTTGGGAAGTAGGCAGGAATGACGTCACACCAGCGGACCAACATCACAAAATGGTAAGGAACCCAGAAGTTGTGACCTCCTAAATGAGGGTCCACATCACCAAGAATATGAGGAAAACAGCAGGATCTACTTCAAACCAGGGGGCCCACATCAGCAAAATATAAGGAACCCAGAAATTGTGACCTTACACCACAGGTCTCACATCACCAAGGGGATGGGAACTAGGCAGGAGTGACCTCACACCACAGAATGAACATCAAAAAATATTAAGGAAAACGGCAGTGTTGACATCACACCAGAGGGCCCATATCACGAAGGGCAAGCGGCACCCAGCAGGAAATATCTCCCACCAGAGGGCTCACATCACCAAAATCTTGGGAAACATGCAGGAGAGACCTCCTACCAAAAGGCGCGCATCACCAAAGGAATGAGGCTTCCAGCAGAATCCACTTCACAACAGAGGACCCATATCAACAAGGGTATGGGAACCAGGCAGGTGTGACCTCACACCCGTTGACGACATAATAATAAGGTAAGGAACTCAGGAGTTGGGACCTCAAAACACAAGTCCAACATCACCAAGGGTTTGAGAACTAGGCAGTAGTAACCTAACAACAGAGGGCCCATATAATAAAAAGGTGAGGAATCCAGCATTTGGAAACTCACATCAGAGAGCCCAATCACCAAGTGGTTGGGGCACCCAGCAGGAACAAACTCACACCAGAGGGCCCACATCACTAAGGGTATGAGAAGCAAGCAGGAGTGAACTCACACCAGATGTCCCACATCATGAAAAGGTGAGGAACACAGCAGTTGTGAACTTACACCACAGGTCCAACATCACCAAGGGAAAAGGAACTAGGCAGGAGTGACCTCACACAACAGGACCCATATCATAAAATACTGAGGAACACAGCAGTTGTGACATCACACCAGAGGGCCCATATCACCAAGGGCAGGTGGTACCCAGCAGGAAACACCACCCACCAAGGGCCCACATCAACAAGGATATGGGAACCAGGTAGTGTGACTTCACACCCGATGGCCACATCATAATAAGGTGAAGAACCCACCAGTTGGGACTGCATAACACAGGTCTCACATCACCAAGGGGATGGGAACCAGGAAGGAGTATCCTCACAACAGAGGGCCCATATAATAAAAAGATGAGGAATCCCTCAGTTGAAACCTCACACCAGAGAGCCCCATCACCAAGGGGATCGGTAACAGGCAGGTGGGACCTCACACCAGAAGGCCAACATCACAAAATTGAGGAACCCAGCAGGATCAAACTCTCACCAGTGAGCCCGCATCACCCAGGGGATGTGAACGAGGCAGGAGGGACCTCACACCAGAAGGCCCACATCATAAAAATGTGAGGAAACTAGCAGTTGGAAACTTACACAAGACGGACCACGTCACAAAGGGGATGAGGCACCCATCAGGAACCACCTCACACCAGAGGGCACACATCAATAAGGGGATGGGTATTAGGAAACTTTGACCTCACACCAGCGGGCCCACATCACAAAAAGGTAAGGAACCCAAAAATTATTACCTCAAAAATGATGGCCAACATCACGAAGATGATGAGGTAACCAGGAGGATCCACCTGAAACAAGAGGGCCCACATCAAAACACTTTGAGGAACCCAGCAGGATCCATCTAACACCAGAGGGGACACTTCACCAAGGGGATGGGAACCAGCCATCACTTACCTCAAACCAGAAGGCCCACACCATAAAGTTGAGGAAAGGAGTAGGTAACACCTGACACTGGAAGGCCCACATCACCAAGGGAATGGGATCCAGGCAGCAGTCAACTCACACCAGATGGCCCACATCATAAAATGTGAGGATCCCAGCACTTCTGACCTTACACCAGTGGGCCCTCATCACCAAAGGGATGAGACACCCATCAGGATCCACCTCACACCAGAGGGCCCACATCACCATTGGGGTGGGTACCAGGCAGGAGTGACTTCACACCAGAGGGCCCACATCATAAAAAGGTGAGGAACCCAGCACATATGACCTCAAACCAGAAGGCACACATCAACAAGGGGATGAGGAACCCAGAAGGATCCACGCACACCAGCAGGGTCAAATTACCAACGTGTCGGGAAGCAGGCAGGAATGACCTCATAACAGTGTGCCAACATAATAAAAAGGTAAGAATCCCAGGAGTTGTGACCTCCAAATTGTGGGCCTACATCACCAAGAATATGACACAACCAACAGGATCCACCTCAAACCAGAGGGCCCACATCAAAAAAAGTTGAGGAACCCAGAAATTGTGACGTTACACCACAGATCCCACATCACCAAGGGGATGGGAACTAGGCAGGAGTGACCTCACACCACAGAACCCACCTCATAAAATACTGAGGAACACGGCAGTGTTAACATCACACCAGAGGGCCCACATCACCAAAGGGATGAGGAACCCAGCAGTATAAACCACCCACCAGAGGGCCCACATCACCAAACCAATGGGAACCATGCAGGATTGACCTCACACCTGATGGCGCACATCATCATAGGAATGAGGTTCCCAGCATGATGCACTTCACAACACTGGGCCCATATTAACAAGAGGATGGGACCCAGGCAGAAGTGACCTCACACACAATGGACCATATCATAATAAGGTGAGGAACCCAGCAGTTGTGACCTCACAACACATGTGCCACATCACCAAGTGGATGGGAACCAGGCAGGAATAAACTCACAACAGAGCGCCCATATAATAAAAAGGTGAGGAATCCAGCATTTGGAAACTCACATCAGAGAGCCCCATCACCAAGTGGTTGGGGCACCCAGCAAGAACAACCTCACACCAGAGGGCTCACATCACCAAGGGTATGAGAACCAAGCAGGAGTGAACTCACAACAGACGACACACATCATGACAAGGTGAGGAACACAGCAGTTGTGACCTTACACAACAGGGCCCACATCACCAAGGGAAAGGGAACTATGCATGAGCGACTGCCCACCACAGGATTCACATCATAAATTATTGGGGAACATAGCAGTTGTGACATCAAACCACAGGGACGCCGTCACCAAGGGCAAGAGGCAAACAGCAGGAAACACCTCCCAACAGAAGACTCACATCACCAAACTCATGAGAACCATGAAGGAGAGACTTCCCACCAGAAGATGCACATACCCAAAGGAATGAGGCTCCAGCAGAATCCACTTCACACCAGAGTGACCACATCAACAAGGGTATGGGAACCAGGTAGGTGTGACATCACAATAGAATGCCACATCTTAATAAGGTGAAGAACCCACCACTTGGGACTGCACAACACAGATCCCACATCACCAAGAGGATGGGATCCAACTAGGAGTATCCTCACAACAGAGGGCCCATATAATAAAATGGTGGGGAATTCCTCAGTTGAAACCTCACACCAGACAGCCCCATCAACAAGGGGACCGGTACCAGGCAGGTGTGACCTCACACCAGAAGGCCAAGATCACAAATTTGAGAAACTCAGCAGGATCAAACTCTCACCAGCGGGCCCACATCACCCAGGGGATGGGAAGCAGGCAGGAGAGACCTCACACCAGAAGGGCCAACATCAAAAAATGTGAGGAATCTAGCAGTTGGGAACTTACACAAGAGGGCCCATAGCACCAAGGCGATGAGGCACCCATCAGGAACGACCTCACACCAGAGGGCACACATCAATAGGGGCATGGGTACAAGGCAAGTTTGACCTCACACCAGCAGGCACACATCACAAAAATGTAAGGAACCCAGGAATTGTTACCTCAAAAATGAGGTCCAACATCACGAAGATGATGAGGCAACCAGCAAGATCCACCGGAAACCAGAGGGCCCACATCAAAACACTTTGAGGAACCCAGCAGGATCCATCTAACACCAAAGGGCACACTTCACCAAAGGGGTGGGAACCAGCCATCACTTACCTCAAACCAGAAGGCCCATACCATAAACTTGAGGAAAGGAGTTGGTAACACCTGACACTGCAAGGCCCACATCACCAAGGGAATGGGATCCAGGCAGTAGTCAACTCACACCAGATGGTCCACAGCATTAAATGTGAGGATCCCAGCACTTCTGACCTTACACCAGTGGGCCCTCATCACCAAGGGAATGAGGCAACCATCAGGATCCACCTCACACCACAGGGCCCACCTCACAATTGGGATGGATACCAGGCAGGAGTGACCTCACACCAGAGGGCCAACATCAACAAGGGGATGAGGAACCCAGAAGGATCGACGCACACCAGCGGGCCACAATCACCAAGGTGTCGGGAAGAAGGCAGGAATGACCTCACAACAGCATGCCAACATAATAAAAAGGTAAGGAACCCAGCAGTTGTAACCTCCAAATTGTGGGCCTACATCACCAAGAATATGAGGCAACCAGCAGGATCCACTGCAAACAAGAGAGTTCACATCAAAAAAAGGGGAACCCAGAAATTGTGACCTTACACCACAGGTGCCACATCACCAAGGTGATGGGAACTAGGCAGGAGTGACCTCACACCACAGAACCCACATCATAAAATATTCAGGAACACAGCAGTGTTGACATCATACCACAGGGATCACATTAGCAAGGAGATGAGTATCGCAGCAGTATACACCACCCACCAGAGGGCCCACATCACCAAACCACTGAGAACCACACAGGATTGAGCTCACACCAGATGGTGCACAACAGCAAAGGAATGAGGCTACAAGCAAGTTCCACTTCACACCAGATGGCCCACATCAACAAGGGTATGGGAACCAGGTAGGTGTGACTTCACACCCGGTGGCCACATCATAATAAGTTGAAGAACGCACCAGTTGGGACTGCACAACACAGGTCCCACATCACCAAGAGGATGGGAACCAGGTAGGAGTATCCTCACAACAGAGGGCCCATATAATAAAAAGGTGAGGAAGCCCTCAGTTGAAACCTCACACCAGAGAGCCCCATCATCAAGGGGATCGGTACCAGGCAGGTGTGACCTCACACCAGAAGGTCAACATCACAAAATTGAGGAACGCTGCAGGATTAAACTCTCAACAGCGGGCCCACGTCACCGAGGGGATGGGAACCAGGCAGGAAGGACCTCACACCAGAAGTCCCACAACATAAAAATGTGAGGAAACTCCAGTTGGGAACTTACACAAGAGGGCCCACATCACCACGGGGATGAGGCACCCATCAGGATCCACCTCACACCAGAGGGCACACATCAATAGGGGGATGCGTACAAGGCAGGTTTGACCTCACACCAGCGGGCCCACAACACAAAATTGTAAGGAACCCAGGAATTGTTACCTCAAAAATGAGGGCCCACATCACGAAGATGATGAGGCAACCAGCAGGATCCACCTCAAACCAGAGGGCACACATCAAAAAACACTGAGGAACCCAGCAGGATCCATCTAACACCAGAGGGCCCACATCCCCAAGGGGATGAGGACCCCAGAAGTATACACCACCCACCAGAGGGCCCACATCACCAATCCAATGGGAAGCATACAGGATTGACCTCACACCAGATGGCACACATCACCAAAGGAATGAGGCTCCCAGCAAGATCCACTTCACACCAGAGGACCCACATTGACAACGGAATGGGAACCCGGCAGATGTGACCTCACACACAATGGACGACATGATAAAAAGGTGAGGAACCCAGCAGTTGGGACCTCACAACACAGGTCCCACATCACCAAGTGGATGGGAACCAGACAGCAATAACCTCACAGCAGAGGGGCCTTATAATAAAACGATGAAGAATCCAGCATTTGAAAACTCACATCAGAGAGCCCAGTCACCAAGTGGTTGGGGCAAACAGCAGGAACAAGCTCACACAAGAGGGCCAACATCACCAAGGGAACGGGAAATATGCAAGAGCGCCTTCACACCACAGGACCCACATCATAAATCATTGGGGAACACGGCATTTGAGATATCACACCAGAGGGCCCACATCACCAGGGCAAGTGGCACCCAGCAGGACACACCTCCCACCAGAAGGCGCACATCACCAAAGGAATGAGGCTCCCAGCAGAATCCACTTCACACCTGAGGGCCCACATCAACAATGGTATGGGAAACAGGTAGGTGTGATTTCACACCCGATGGCCACATCATAATAAGGTGAAGAACCCACCAGTTCGGCCTGCACAACACAGATCCCACATCACCAAGGGAAGGGAACCAGTTAGGAGTATCCTCACAACAGCAGGCCCATATAATAAAAAGTTGAGTAATCCCTCAGTTCAAACCTCACGCCAGAGAGCCCCATCACCAAGGGTATCAGTACCAGGCAGGTGTGACCTCACAGCAGGAGGCCAACATCACAAAATTGAGGAACCTAGCAGGATCAAACGCTCACCAGCGGGCCCACATCCATCACCGGATGGGAACCAGGCAGGAGGGACCTCACACCAGAAGGCACACATCAAAAAATGTGAGGAAACTAGCAGTTGGGAACGTACACAAGAGGGTCCACATCACCAAGGGGATGAGGCACCCATCAGGAACTACCTCACACCAGAGGGCACACATCAATAGGGGCATGGGTACAAGGCAAGTTTGACCTCACACCAGCGGGTGCACATCTCAAAAAGGTAAGGAACCCAGGAATTGTTACCTCAAAAATGAGGGCCAACATCACGAAGATGATGAGGCAACCAGCAAGATCCACCTCAAACCAGAGGGCCCACATCAAAACACTTTGAGGAACCCAGCAGGATCCATCTAACACCAGAGGGCACACTTCAACAATGGGATGGGGACCAGGCATCATTACCTCAAGCCAGAGGGTCCACACCATAAAGTTGAGGAAACGAGTAGGTAACACCTGACACTGGAAGGCCCACATCACCAAGGGAATGGGATCCAGGCAGCAGTCAACTCACACCAGATGACCCACATCATTAAATGTGAGGATCCCAACACTTCTGACCTTACACCAGTGGGCCATCATCACCAAGGGAATGAGGCAACCATCAGGATCCAACTCACACCAGAGGGCCCACATCACCAAACCAATGGGAACCACGCAGGATTGAGCTCACACCAGATGGCACACATCATCAAAGGAATGAGGCTACCAGCAAGATCCACTTCACATCAGAGTGCCCACAGAAACAAGGGTATGGGAACCAGGTAGGTGTGACTTCACTCCCGATGGCCACATTATAATAAGGTGAAGAACCCACCACTTGGGACTGCTCAACACAGGTCCAACATCACCAATGTGATGAGAACCAGCTAGGAGTATCCTCACTACAGAGGGCCCATATAATAAGAAGGTGAGGAATCCCTCAGTTGAAACCTCACACCAGAGAGCCCCATCACCAAGGGGATCGGTACCAGGCAGGTGGGACCTCACACCAGAAGGCCAACATCACAAAATTGAGGAACCTAGCAGGATCAAAATCTCACCAGCGGGCACACATCACACAGGGGATGGGAACCAGGAAGGAGGGTCCTCACACCAGAAGGCCCACATCATAAAAATGTGAGGAAACTAGCAGTAGGGAACTTACAGAAGAGGGCCCACCTCACCAACGGGATGAGGCACCCATCAGGGTCCACCTCACAACAGAGGGCACACATCAATATGGGGATGTGTACAAGCCAGGGTTTCCCTCACACCAGCAGGCCCATATCACAAAAAGTTAACGAACCCAGGAATTGTTACCTCAAAAATGAGGGCCAACATCACGAAGATGATGAGGCAACCAGCAAGATCCACCTCAAACCAGAGGGCCCACATCAAAACACTTTGAGGAAACCCATCAGGATCCATCTAACACCAGAGGGCACACTTCAAGAAAGGGATTGGAACCAGGCATCATTACCTCAAGCCAGAGGGCCTACACCATAAAGTTGAGGAAACGAGTAAGTAACACCTGACACTGGAAGGCCCACATCACCAAGGGAATGGGATCCAGGCCGCAGTCAACTCACACCAGATGGCCCACATCATTAAATGTGAGGATCTCAGCACTTCTGACCTTACACCAGTGGGCCATCATCACCAAGGGAATGAGGCAACCATCAGGATCCAACTCACACTAGAGGGCCCAGATCACCAAACCAATGAGAACCACGCAGGATTGAGCTCACACCAGATGGCGCACATCACCAAAGGAATGAGGCTACCAGCAAGATCCACTTCACACCAGAGAGCCCACATCAACAAGGTTATGGGAACCAGGAAGGTGTGACTTCACACTCGATGAGGAAACTAGCTGTTGGGAACTTACACAAGAGGGCCCACATCACCAAGGGGATGAGGCACCCATCAGGAACTACCTCATTCCAGAGGGCACACATTAATCACACTAGGTAGGTATGATTTCACACCCGATGGCCACATCATAATAAGATTCCATATCACCAAGTGGAAGGAAACCAGGTAGGAGTATCCTCACAACAGAGGGCACATATAATAAAATGGTGAGGTATCCCTCAGTTGAAACCTCACACAAGGGAGCCCCATCATCAAGGGGATCGGTACCAGGCAAGTGTGACCTCACAGCAGGAGGCCAGCATCACAAAATTGAGGAACCCAGCAGGATCAAACTCTCATCAGTGAGCCTATATCACCCAGGGGATGGGATGAGGCACCCATCAGGATCCACCTCACACCAGAGAGCACACATCAATAGGGGGATTGGTACAAGGCAAATTTGATCTCACACCAGAGGGCCCACCACACAAAAAGGTAAGGAACCCAGGAATTGTTACCTCAAAAATGAGGGCCAACATCACGAAGATGATGAGGCAACCAGCAAGATCCACCTGAAACCAGAGGGCCCACATCAAAACACTTTTAGGAACCCAGCAGGATCCATCTAACACCAGAGGGCACACTTCACCAAAGGGATGGGAACCAGCCATCACTTACCTCAAACCAGAAGGCCCACACCATAAAGTTGAGGAAATGAGTAGGTAACACCTGACACTGCACGGCCCACATCATCAAGGGAATGGGATCCAGGCAGCAGTCAACTGACACCAGATGGCCCACATCATTAAATGTGAGGATCCCAGCACTTCTGACCTTACACCAGTGCGACCTCATCACCAAGGGAATGAGGAACCATCAGGATCCACCTCACACCAGAGGGCCCACATCACCACTGGGATGGGTACCAGGCAGGAGTGACCTCACACCAGAGGGCCCACATCAACAAGGGGATGAGGAACCCAGAAGGATCGACACACACCCGCGGGCCCCAATCACCAAGGTGTCGGGAAGAAGGCAGGAATGAACCCACACCAGCGTGCCAACATAATAAAAAGTTAAGGAACCCAGTAGTTGTAACCTCCAAATTGTGGGCCTACATCACCCAGAATATGAAGCAACCAGCAGGATCCACCACAAACCAGAGGGTTCACATCAAAAAAAGTTGGGGGACCCAGAAATTGTGACCTTACACCACAGGTCCCACATCACCAAGGTGATGGGAACTAGGCAGGAGTGACCTCACACCACAGAACCCACATCTTAAATATTCAGGGAAACGGCAGTGTTGACATCATACCACAGGGCCCACATCACCAAGGAGATGAGGATCGCAACAGTATACACGAGCCACCAGAGGGCCCACATCAACAAACCAATGGGAACCACACAGGATTGAGCTCACATCAGATGGCGCACATCACCGAAGGAATGAGGCTACCAGCAAGTTCCACTTCACACCAGAGGGCCAACATCAACAAGGGTATGGGAACCAGGTAGGTGTGACTTCACACCAGATGGCCACATCATAATAAGGTGAAGAAAGCACCAGTTGGGACTGCACAACACAGGTCCCACATCACCAAGGGGATGGGAACCAGATAGGAGTATCCTCACCAGAGAGGGCCCATATAATATAATGATGAGGAAT
>NW_006775854.1:0-3084 GCF_000442215.2 Lipotes vexillifer
GGTCTGAGGTCTTCTGCCTGCGTTCAGTAGGTGTTCTGTAGGAGTTGTTCCACATGTAGATGTCAAGGCACCTCTTAAATTTCCATTTTCCACATGAAGTAGTTGAGGCTTCCTGAGGTAAGATGTCCGCAGCAAAAGCCAGTAACTGACAGAGCCAGAATTCAAACCCCCAGATTCTCAGACTCCAAATGCCATATTCTTTGCCCTAGACATGTTCTTTAAAAGAAAATCCAAGAGGATGGCTAGAGATTTGCTCCCTGGTGTCTTCAGAGGCTCTCAAGTCAGCTCCGCAGGAGACGTTAGGAATCTTCAGTTCTCATCACCTTTGACCAAGGTTTCCCTTCACTGTGAACTAATTAGCTCTTTGGTTCCATTACCTTGCCTCTCTCAGTCTCCATAGAGGAAAATGGCATTTTAAAAATGTGATGGAAAGCCATTTCCGCCAGCTGTGGTCACAGGGCTAATTATATCTCTGTGTTGGATGAGGCAAGTCTTTTAGAATATTTGGTGTATCTGTGATGACAAAAAGCCCAGCAAACACTTGAGGGAGGGTCAGTGTCTTCATTCAAGCAAGGAAAGTGTCTTTTCAATAATACCCCCTAATCATTGTCACCTGTCTCCGCTGAGACCTGGTGTGGCAGGGATGGGTGGAAGAGGCACAGTTTCAGAGTTACCCCAATTTTTTGTGTTTGAGAGTCATGCCCAGGAATGAGAAGCCAGAAAAGGAGAAGGCTGTACATCTTCCTTTTTTCTCTCTTTACATGTATGACATATGGTAAATTATCTATCTTTACCACATCTCAGGATCTTGGTAAACTAGAAATTCATAGCATGCAGTAAGCACTGAAACATGCATTTTTTTAATCGAGGTGAAATTCTGACAACATACAATTAACCTTTTTAAAGTGCACGATTCAGTGGCATCAAATGTATTCACAATGCTGTGTAATCATCACCTCTCTCTAGCTTCAAAACATTTTCATCACCTCAGAAGAACATGGGTACCCATTAGCACTCGCTCCCCAGTCACCCCTCCTCTACCCCCTGACCAACACTAATCTACTTTCTGTCCCTATGGATTTGCTTATTGTGGGTATTTCATATAAAAAGAATCATACAGGGACTTCCCTGGTGGGCCAGTGGTTAAGACTCTGCACTTGCACTGCAGGGGGGCACGGGTTCAATCCTTGGTTAGGGAACTAAGATCCCACAAGCCACATAGTGTGGCCAAAAAATAAATAAATGACAAATAAAAAATAAAAATAATCATACAATATGTGACATTTCCATATGGTTTCTTTTACCTACAGTAATGAGTTTGAGGTTCATCCACCTTGTAGCATGTAGCAGTTGTTCAACCCTTTTTACAACTGGATAAAATTCCATTGTATGGATTTACCACACTTTGTTTATTCACTCATCAGTTGATGGACATTTGGGTTGTTTCCACCCTTTGGCTACTGTGAATAGTGCTGCTGTGAGAATTCATGATCAAATATTTACATTTTGATGATGATTATGATAAATACTATTATTAATCATGTATATTAATTATATAATTAAGTAAATACTATTTATTTAATCCTATTAAGTTATATTTTTAAATACAGTTGACCCTTGAACAACACGGGCAAACTGTGAAGGCCCACTTGTACACAGATTATTTTCAATAGTAATACTACAGTGCTACACGATCCACATTTAGTTGAAACTGAGAATTCAGATACTCAGATTAAGAGGAATGACTGATACGGAAGGCAGACTCTAGGTTATATCTGGATTTTCATCTGTGTGGGGGTCAGTGCCCCAACCTCTGCATTGTTCAAGGGTGAACTGTACTGTTACTAACTCTTTATATTAACACTAATTATCAGAATATTATATATGTTAATAGAATAATATTAATATTATTTATACAAATAAACATGTGATTTGCCCACAGAGCCAGTCAGACCCAGGCACAAGAAGACTGCTCACTCCTTGATTTCTCTCCATTAAGAAAAGAAAAGAAAAAAAGATGGGAATTCCCTGATGGTCTAGTGGTTAGGATTTGGCCTTTCACTTCTGTGGCCCAGGTTCAATCCCTGGTGGGAGAACTGAGATACTGCGAGCCACATGGTATGGCCAAAGAAAAGAGAAAAGAAAATTCAAGAGTACTGCACAAATTTTTCTGTTTATTCATTCTGTTTATTCTATGATATTTTGCGTCTGGTTTCTCCAAGTTTCATCTGGTCTTCAAGAAATGACTTACCACTGCTATCTCAGAGTTAAATAATCCATTTAGCTATCTCTTTGTTGAAGAGACTTCCTTAAACTCTGGAAATAATAAGCTTGGTTATACTGTCAGTCATTCTGATATGAAACTTCTCTTAATTTATCTTAATAACCTCTATCATATATAGAAATTTTCTCTCTCACTCTGTTAGACCCAGACTTTCTCAACCTACATTCCAGTTTGGTATTAGCATAAATGGAACTAACTTGTTATTATAACTGTTAGCAATTTCATTATGACTAGCTAATATAATAGTAGGCACCACCTTCAATCCTATAACTAAAGCCATATTAACTTCTCCAAACCTTCCATGCATGTCCTTTCATAATTTTATTTCTTTGCTCATGCGGTGCCACTCATCTGAAACACCTTTTCCTCCATTTCTTCACCTGACAAACTTCCTTTCATCCTTAAGGATGCAACTGAAAGAAATTTTTGTGATGCTATCCCAGATACCTCAAGCTGAGTTCCTTGCTTAAATTGTTATATTAAGGTTCTATTGTCCTACTGGGGAAGAGATCAAGATGATGGAGTAGGAGGAGGTGGAAATCACCTTACCCCATGAACACATCAAAAGTACACCTAAGGCTTCCCTGGTGGCGCAGTGGTTGAGAGTCTGCCTGCCGATGCAGGGAACGTGGGTTTGTGCCCCGGTTTGGGAGGATTCCACATGCTGCAGAGCGGCTGGGCCCGTGAGCCATGGTCATTGAGCCTGCGCGTCCGGAGCCTGTGCTCCGCAACGGGACAGGCCACAACAGTGAGAGGCCAGCATACTGCAAAAAAAAAAAAAAAAAAAAAAAAAAAAAAAA
>NW_006775857.1:0-336 GCF_000442215.2 Lipotes vexillifer
CCTGGTCCGGGAAGATCCCACATGCCACGGAGCGGCTGGGTCCGTGAGCCATGGCCACTGAGCTTGCGCGTCCGGAGCCTGTGCTCCACAAAGGGAGAGGCCACAACAGTGAGAGGCCCGCGCACCGCAAAAAAAAAAAAAATTCTTCTGCCTACCTTTCATCTTTTAATTCTCTTTGCAAAAATATTCTTAACTCCATTTAGGTTCATGTAAAAGTTTAATAAGTAAACATTTAGGTTCATGTAAAAGTTTAATAAACAGCAGGAACTACTGTTTGTTTTCAGAAGAGGAAATAATTTTCACATTTTTATGTAACAATTACTGTGAATAAATTAT
>NW_006775858.1:0-1285 GCF_000442215.2 Lipotes vexillifer
ACAAAACTCCATTCTTTTATTAGAGGATTATCTACTTAGTACAACTATAAGACACTAACCTTTTTGTGTCACAGTAGAGAATAAATAAGATTGGCAATTAACGGGGTCATATTTGAATGTCCTGACCACTCACCTATGGCTGGGAAGGAGGAGCCCATGATCTACGTGACTAGGACACATGGAAGAGTTGCCCTGGCTCAGGTGAAACCCACCTTTGTGTAGTGGCTAGAGCCTCACAGGCAGAAAGGGTGCTTGTTTCCTGATGACGTGAGATAATATAGGAAAATGCTTTGCACACTGTGAAATAGTTTACAAAGCAGGGCAATACTAATGTACATATTAACCCAGTTTAGTAACAGCTTTGGCTATTTTATTTTGTCATATATATAATAATATGTAGGGACTGGTTATGGAATTAAATAACTTAGAATTCATGAGTTTTGTATTGCGATTGTCTATGTAAATTATCAGCTTTGACTTTCATGTTCTTTGAGCATCACTTTGTAACTCTTCTCTGTGCCTTTCTAATGGATCCATATATCGTGTCCCGTCACAAGTGGAACTGCGAGAAGACACCTCTGCTCGGGGCAGAGGCTGGGTCTTCCGATTGCATCTCCCTTCTTTCTTCAGTGAGATCCTCTTCTTCTGGAAGCTGGTTTCACATGGTGGCTTAGATTTTTCCATCTTTGCATCTAGCACCATTTGAAATCAGTGTTTTAGGAGTAAGAATTGCAGCACAGCAAAAGGCCAACCGCAGAGGAGCTGCTGCTCGTGGGATCAGCTTCCCTCCTCCTGCCACCTGAGCCGGTTCAAGAAAAGGAAGAACTTGAGAAGCAAAGTACACTCTTGAGTGTGTTGGGTTGTGGAAGGGGACAGTGCAGGGATGGGATTGTGTTCAATAGAAACTCAGAGGCTTGAGCAGAGCCAGAGGTTGTGATTGTCTTTCTGTTGACAGGGAGTGGCAACCCCTAGCAGTAGCCTGTTGGTAGGGCCTTTGAGCACATGCTTGGGCAATCCTGGGTTGGGTACTTGATTGCAATAGGCAAGGGGAGGGTTGTGGACCAGAAGGACCATCTCATCACATCAGCACTGCCCACCTGCTCCTAGATGCCGTGAAACATTCAGCTGCAGTTGCCGAGCAGCTGAAATCAGACTTGCCACCTGCACTGTCAAGGTGCCGGACCCCACCAAGCACCACTGGACCCATCTCTTACACAGGCTGACCGATTTCTCCTGGTGTTCAGAGTCTGTTTTTGTCTAGCACCATTTGAAATCGGTTATGATG
>NW_006775860.1:0-860 GCF_000442215.2 Lipotes vexillifer
TTTCCCTCCCTTTTGCCTTTCCCCTGAGCTTATCCCATCCTTATTAACAATTTTGTGATTGCCTTCATTCAGTATCTGGGCTCTCCAATCCAGAACCAGGTCTTTAGGAGTGAGCTGGGATCTTGTTTGCATCTTGATATTTAGTCATCTTGCAAATTAATATATTAGTGGTATTTTAAATTAATGATCTTGCAAATTCATATATACAAACCAAGGTCATGGTTGGCTTTGTTCAGCGTCTTGTTAAAAGACTGTGTCCCACTTTTCTGAACCCACAGCTATGTGTAATCTGTAGGTTGAGGCAGCTTTCTATAGCATTTTCCAGCTCCTTTTATTAGTGAAGAAGGACCTGGGCATCAAGAAGTAAACCTGACTCCAGGTTTTCATTTTATATGGGGCACATTTAGTTCTGTTATCCCAAAAGAGCTATGCTCTCAGCTATTGGTGCCTGCTTTTTGGCTGGGGGCACAGTGGCCCCGAGGCTTCAGCTCTGCTTATCTGCCTTCATTTCTCTTTTGTTTTAATTTAACTTAATTTAATTTATTTATTTGTATTTTTTTATAAGCTAAAATTCTGGACACAGAAACAAAAATCTTTCTGTACAAGCAATGTCTATTTTAGCTGAAAAATGTTAAAAGTAAGATTTATATCATGACATAAGAGAAACCAATATATAGAAATAAAAGTAGAGTTTAAGGAAAGAGGTGTAAAGGTTTAAGTTTAGTCAGAGTGGTAGAGATCACTATAATTTTTAATTCTCTATAATTTCTCTGAGGTTTTTTTTTCTTCTTTTTGCATTATGCGGGCCTCTCACTGTTGTGGCCTCTCCCGTTGTGGAGCACAGGCTCCGGACGCGCAGG
>NW_006775861.1:0-211 GCF_000442215.2 Lipotes vexillifer
GGCTGCTTCCCACTAGCTATCTGTATTACATTTGGTAGTGTATATATGTCCATGCCACTCTCTTACTTCATCCCCGTGTCCTCAAGTCCATTCTCTATGTCTGCATCTTTATACCTGTCCTGCCCCTAGGTTCTTCAGAACTTTTTTATTTTTAGATTCCATATATATATGTTAGCATATGGTATTTGTTTTTCTCTTTCTGACTTACTTC
>NW_006775862.1:0-799 GCF_000442215.2 Lipotes vexillifer
TATTTTAGATTTCACATATGAGATCATAAAGTATTTATCTTTCTCTGTCTGACATTTCATTTAGCATAATGCCCCCCAAATCCACCCATGTGATCACAAATAGCCAGATTTCCTTCTTTATCATGGCTGAATAATAGTAGGTTGTATGCACCCCATTTTCTTCATCCATTCATCCACAAAAAAACACTGAGCTTGTTTCCATGTCTTGGCTACTGTGTTGGGTTGGCCAGAAGGGTCATACAGTTAATGAATACACTGTTCAATAAAACTTGGTGAAAATGAAAAATGTGTCTTTTATTTTTACTTAAAATAAATCTTTGACAAAGCCAGCTAGGCATCCCTTTGAGTAATAACTTATATCACATTGAAATATTTTAAACATATCAACAGTAATAGCTTAAATGACAAATGTTACTAATATCGACACAGTTTATCAAGGAGAATATGTTAGAATATGTTAAAATGCAGGTGGACAGTGAAAGAACAAATATAACTTTTAACTAAATATTGTCTTGATATTTAGACCGTTGGTTAAAATCATGATAACAGGTTTCATCCATTTCAAGAAAGCAGAATATTTGCAGATCACTTAACATTTACTAGGTATGTTCTCAGTCTGGAAGGATATATTTCATTTACATGTGTCGTTTAATTTAACCACATCCCTCTGTAATAGATAGTGTTATCCCTATTTTCAGATAGATAGGAAACAGGCTCAGAAAGATTAAGAATGTTGCCTAATTCTAGTAAGTAGCCAAACCTAAACTGATCTAATTCCAGGGCAAAGCTCTTTCTGACA
>NW_006775864.1:0-8782 GCF_000442215.2 Lipotes vexillifer
TCTAGAGCGCAGGCTCAGTAGTTGTGGTGCACGGGCTTAGTTGCTCCGCGGCATGTGGGATCTAACCGGACCAGGGCTCGAACCCGTGTCCCCTGAATTGGCAGGCGGATTCTTAACTGTGCTACACAGGGAAGTCCCCAATTTTCTTCCTTGGGCAAATTCCAAAATGAAAAGAACTGATGGTATAATGAGTAGTCTGTGGACAGACAAATATAATTGAGAGTATTGAGTTAAAAGGTAAAATCTTCATTTAGTTTAAGCAAAATATTAATTTCAAGAAGAGAAGCATATATACTTTTGGAATGTTTTGTATTGTTACATCACTGGGAAACTTTACATCTCTAGTCTTTTAAATAGTAGAAGTTGGAAATTAATTTATTCCTTCATTTTCTGTTACAAAGCATAAGCGTCTTCGGTCCCTTCAACGCAATATTGTAAGATTAAGTCTTCTTATCATTGTAGGTACTCTCTTTGAACATTCTTAGTTTTTTAATTTTTTGAAAATGTCAAGCCCATGAAGTTGAGCACCTTTTAGATGTTTTATAGCGTATTGTCCTTTTCTGTGAACTGCCTGTTAAGGTTCCTTGCCCATTTTTAAAATTGGGTTGTCTGAACGTGTCTTATTGATCTGTGGGACTTGTTTATACACTTTGGATATGAGCATTTTTCTTGTTATATGTTTGGAAATACCTTCCCCCCAATCCATGTTAGCCATTTCACCCTCTTATTAATGTCTTTTGATAATAATCTCTAATTTTAACATAATCTAATTTATCCGTCTTCTCCTATATAGCTAGTGCTTTTGAGTCCTGTTTAAGAAATCTTTCCCAACCCCAAGAATATAATGTTATTCTCTTAATTCATCTTCTACAAGCTTCAGTGTTCTACTTTTCACAATTAAATCTAAACATTTTTAGCTTGCTCTCAGTATAGTATAAGGCAGGGCTACATTTCCCTTTTTTTCATGTGGATATCCAGTTGACCCTGAATATATTATTGAAAAGGTACCTCCTTTCTCTATTTTCCTATGCTACCTTTGTCACAAATTAAGTGCTGATATGCACATGTATACATGTAGTTTTGTTTCAGGGATCTATATTTTGTTTATTTGGCCTATTTGTCTATCCTTGCACGCATAAAATTTTGTCTCAATGTACAGTAGTTTTATAATAAGTCTTGGTATCAACAGAATGAAGGTAGTTACCAAGAAAATGCAAAGTAAACCTGCAATGGGCCAGAATGTCTAAACTAAATTTAAGACACAACAACAACAAACAAGAAGGCTAACTATGCCAAGTTTTGGCAAAGATGTGGAACAGCAGAAACACTTGTGACACTACTGGAGTGTATTGGGCGAGGGAGATAAAAATCAGTTCAACTACTTTGGAAAATTGTTGGCAAAATAGACTAAATTTTAAAAATACAAACATTTTTGGACACATAATTCCACTCCTGGGCATATACCCAACAGAAAAGCACAAAGAGGTGCTGAAAAACATGGGAAAAAATGCTGATAGCAGTATTATTATTCATAACAGCTCCAAACTGTAGATATACACATGTTCAACACTACCCTAGAATAATGGATCAATAAAAAGCAGTACATTACACAATGTAGTATTAGGCAGCAGAGAAAATGAAGAGTCTACTGCTAAACACAATGCCATGGATGAATCTATGGGGCAGTTCACTGGGGAGGAGAGAGGTGACCGTGTTCGGAAAAGGACACAATGAGAACATCTGTGTCGCTGGCAATGGTCTCCTTATAGATCTGGGTGGTGATTATATGGTTATGTTCATTTTGTGATAATTCCTAATACTAGATGCTTGTGATTTCTTTTTCTATTTATGTGTAAAGCCTTAATTAAAATGTATCAAAATGTTTGAATGCAGTACTGCAAATATAGTATCATAGTTAGATGCCATAATTTTAACACTGCATTACCCATAAAGTAAATTAAGGTTGCATAATTATTTCTAAGCATTATGTACCTTAATAATGAAGTTGATAATGCATTTGTTCAAAATGGGCATTTTAGGTTATCATTGACGTTAAAACAAATTTTGCTAGGAGAAGCTCAGATCTCCAGCCAGTCAAACATTTAACATCACAATTCAGCTAGTTACCGTATTAGGTCTCTTTTCCAGCTTTATGTAACTGACAAATTTCATAAGCATGTCTTCCATGTCTTAGATAATAAAAATATTAAAAATGACAGTATACAGAACGAAAGCCTGTGGCACACCATTAGGACCTAGCTTCAAGTTGGCACAGTCCTTAATCAACATATTTGGGGCATAATTATTAACCTTTTTTTTTTTTTTTTTTTTAATTATTTTCCCATATTGGTCATTACAGAGTATTGAGTAGTGTTCCCTGTGTTACACAGTACGTTCTTATTAGTTATCTATTTTATATACCCGTGTCCCCTGCAACGGCAGGCGGACTCTCAACCACTGCGCCACTAGGGAAGCCCTATTAACCGTTTTTGAATTTACCTAAAACTGCTATGTCCCAGACCACATTTTACTATTTTATACTTATCAGAGATATTGCCAAATGCTTTGCTAAAGTTAGCTTGGAGGTACAGTGATGAAATTTACTGTCTCCTATTAAAAAAAAACGTGATCAAAACAGGAAATCCTTATAACCCACCAACACCACCCTCAGTATCACCAACCCCCCAGACCATTTCCCTTTTATTTTAAATGTTCATAATCCACACACCAGATTTTGAAGAAGAGCCTTCTTGTTTATTGTTTTTCTAAGTCCTTTGTTTTGAAATTTTATGTTGTTTGTTCTTTGGAGGGGGTGTTATTGTTTTTTGTTTGTTTTTAGCTACCTTTACTTTTCTGGCAGCTCCTTTGATAAATATTCAAGGAAGCTAATGTTACATTTATGAGTAAAACCAGTCCTTTGAGATATAATCTGAATGTTTCAAAAAGTTAAAGCAGCTATGCTTCTCTCCTTATGTCCTAATTTGTCTCTGGAGGTAATTTCCTATACTCTGATAAAATCACATCTTTTTTCTTCTGTTTTGTTTCAAAATTAGCTTTTACACTCTTTTATTTTAGAATTATTTTATTAGTTTATTCCATATTTTAGGAATGATGGTGGCATGGCCGTTTTCCCTTCTCTAGCTCATGACAGATATTAATTAATGGCCATGGCTCTCTTTTCTGGCTACTTCCAATCAACAAGTGTCTATACTTGGTTGAAGCATATTTATCCTACTTCAGATAGAACTCATAATGCTCTCTGGCCTGCAAGTCTCCTTTTCAATTTATTCTTCTCATCTGATACATATTTCTCAACCAGTCATTAAAGGTAGTTCTAGCCTTAATTGAATGTTTTTCTTCCTTTTTCTGTTAAATTAGAATCGAGGCTTGTATTCTCTGGTGGTGTTATAACCATCTGCTTCGGCATCAGGTTTATACAGGAGCCATTTATCACTGGAAAAGAAACTCCAGGTCCTCTCTTGAACCACACACAAAGTTTCTCTTTGCTCTCAGAGGTACTAATTTACAAATTACAAAGCGGAAATGTCTATCACAATGATAAGCTATCCCTGAGTTTAGAGTGTTGGTTTCATCCATTTCTCCAAGTTCTCTATTATAATTCTTTGCTCAAGTAGCCCCAGTAGGGTGGGCATCCAGAATGCAAACACTAGTATCTTTACAGTTCACACACACTCATCCGCACACATGCACACACACATATATGGAGGGAGAGAAATGTGTGTATGTGAGAAGGAGGAAAAAAGGAAGAGAGAGAGAAAGAGAGGGAGGGGTGGAGGGAGGTGAAAGGAGAGAGGGAGAGAGAGAGAAAGAGGAAGAAAAAGGGGGTGAGGGAACAGCCTCCTAATGTTTAGGGAATAGTAGGTGTTCTATGTAAGTACGTATCTTTCAAGTCACTGTAACAATTTATTAGTTATCTAATTTGGTTCTATTATTTCTAGATAAGAGTTATTCTTAGATCATCTTAGAAGCTTAGAAGCTAAGAGTTTATGAATGTTCAGTATCTCTACCTCCTTTACCCCCTCTTCTACTTTCCACTCAAAGCTCAAAGCTCAAAGGTAGTTCCTTTGAGCTACCACAATATCCACTGGGAACACTTTTGCCCTCTTTCTTATACTTTCCATGATATATTGGGGGAGCCCTTCTGCTCTCTTATATACCATTTCCTGAGGTTTTTGTCATGAAAGAGGTATCATTCTTAATCCTTGGATCAATAGAGGTTACACATGTCACAAGCCAAATGAACAAAGTAATCAACCTCCCCAAATTAAATTGCTAGAGAGATCAAAGAGAAACAAGAAACTTCTCATCCATCTTTTCACCGTGTTCCTCCTGAAAGCCTGACATTTGCCCTCTCCTTGAGTCTAATCACTATTCTCTCCACATATCCTTCTGCTAAGGAATAAGTTTTGACTTACATTTTCATTGCTTTTAGATTTTTTGCTTCCCTTAAAGTTGACAATAAATTCATTTTTTATAGTAATGAGATAAATGGGATTAAGTAGCTGTATGTTAATTGCTTCCTTATTGAAAAATTGTAATGTAGCAAAAAATGGGTAACAAGAAAATTTATTCTGGATTCTTTTTTTTTGGAAAAACTAGTTAGGGGAAATATTCTAAATTTCATCAATCAAATGCACATTTTTTTTCTCATTTTATTCACAGTAATATTTGCTTGTTTACTTCAATGACCAAGTCACCTTTTTAATAATGCACAGATAGAACTTTATGTGCAGTTGGGTATAGAATTTTGCCAAAGTTTGGAATTATATATCTAACAGATAAGAAAATGTATTTATGATCTCTTGATGGCTAGGTATATTGTCCATCTATGGCTTCTCCAAAATTTTACAGAATTCTCGGTAAAATAGACACGTGGATGATATATGAATATTGGAAATATTAGACGCTACAATAGGAAAATAAAAACAGCATAAAAATAACAAAGTACAAAGCGGGGGCAACTAACCCATATTGTTAGTGAGCAGATTATAAGGAAAGTGGCTCCAAGAAAATATCGTGAACTGGATTTCCCAGGATACAAATTCTGAAATGAAGAAGAGCATGTAGGAAATTTTTTAGGGAGTATCTTCAGGATGAAAACCTGTGGAAGAGAAGGGAAGGAAGCAGAAATAGGCAGAGGAAGTAATTGAGATGCAATGCAAATCTCAATGGAAGTTTCAACTAATTCCTCAAGGACCTCTGAGACCGTAGTGACCCTTAATAGTTTTCTCAAGTTGGGGCAAGGGTACTGGCCCTTTATAGCCCCTGGTTGGCCCATCCTTGCATCTGTACAGACCTAGGAAGGGATGTGACCTTGTGTAAAATGCATCTTTTTTTTTTTACGAAGGAAATTCCTGAAGGGGAATTACAGCTAAGTACTGTGTTCTGACAGCACTCTAAAATATCTGAAAGAATAAGTCCCAGTCATAAAGGAGAACCAAAATGGCATATCACAGCATCCACTGCAGTGGTGATGTTTGGAGTGAACTTGCTGAGCCTTGAAGGAAAAATAATAATTTTTTAAATTATTTTAAGTTGAGGGAGGATTTGTGTAGGTATAGAGGGTATGTTCCAGGCATGTCTTTTGTGTGTGAAGGTGTTGGCCGTTTATTTCTGGAGGCAGTGAGGATCAATCGAAAAATATTGGTCTGGAAGTAAATATGATTAGATTTGTATTTTAGAAACATCATTCTTGTAGAAGTGTGGTTTGAAGAAATAGGAGAATGAAGACTGAGAAAGTAGTTATGAGGTAGTTATACACACTTTCTATAGAAAGCATGTATGTAGACTAAATACACACACATTATATACATAAATCTTTTAAAAATGTTTTGGAAGTATAATTTAGGTATAGTAAAATGCACAGATTTTTAAATTTCCTCTCTTTTCAGAAGTTGATCTTGGGCAGAGGTTGACACATTACAGCCCTCCAGCCAGCCCCCTATCTTTATCAATAAGGTTTTATTGGAACTCAGCCACACTCTTGTTTCTGGATCTTCTATGGTTGCTTCATGCTGCAACAGCAGAGTTTAGTAGTTATAAGAGAGGTAGCATGGTCTGCAAAGCATAAAATATTCAGTGCTTAACCCCTTACAGAAAACATTTGCAAACCCTTGATCTAGGGTTTAATGCTTCAGGTAATACTGTATCACTTCAAATGTAGCATAAGGAACTCAGTACGGTATATTTATTTCTTGCTTCCTACCCTTTGTGCTATTGTAGTCGTACATTTTACTTCTACATCTGTTATAAACCCTCTAATTCACTGTTACTATTTTTGTTCTAAACACTCAATTATCTTCTACAGAAATTTTAAAACATGAACAAATATTTTATATTTAGTGACATGTTTACCATTTTCAGCATTTATTTCTTCATGTAGATGTGAATTTCCGTGTGGCCAATTTTCCTTAAAGCTAAAATTTTGCATTTCTTATACAGCATACCTATTGATGATGAATTCTCTCAGCATTTGTCCTAAACATCATTATGTTACTTTCACGTTTAAAGGATATTTTTGCTGGATGTAGAATTTTACATTGACACTTTCTTTTTCTTCTCATCATTTCAGATATGTTGTTCGCTTGTTCACTGGCTTGCATTGCTATTGTTGAGATGTTATTGCCCTCTGAACAGTTTTAAGATTTTCTCTTTGGCATTGTTTTTTTATCAGTTCTTTATGATGTGCCTTGGTGTGTTTTTCTTTGTATCTACCCTGCTTGGCGTTCAATGAATTTCTCAGATTTTTGGGTTCATATTTTTCAACTATTATTTCTTCAGATGTATCTTTTTCTGCCTCAGTCTCTGCCCTTTCTGCTTTTCTTACCCCATTTGCATGATTGTTAAGATATTTAATGTTATCCTACAGGCTACTGAAGTATTGTTCATTTTTAAGCCTTTTTACCCTGTCTGAGCTTTGGTTTGAAGGGTTTGTATGGACCTGTATTTAAGTATACTAATGTTTTCTTCTCAGTTTTCTAATTTGCTGTTAAGCCCATCCAGTAAATGTTTTATTTTCAGGTATAATTTTTAGTTCAAAAATTTCCATTTTGCTCTCTTTTGTTGTTCCTTTTCCCCATTAAGGTTTCATATTTGTTTCATCAGTGTCTATATGTTCTTGTTCAAATATGGGACAAATTTATAATCTCTGTTTTAAGGTCCTGATCTGCTCATTTCATCATCTGTCATTTTTCTGTCTATTTCTATTGACCGACTTTTCTCTGGTTATGAGTCACATTTTGCTGCTTTCTCAAATATCTAATATTTTAAAAATTTTGTACTGGACATTATGGATTCTATTTTGTTGAGTTTCTTTCATGTTTTCATGAAAGTTTCATGAAAAGTAAACTCTCATGGTCTTCCTTAATGGAGTGTTGAGTTTCATTCAACTGAGGAGTTAATTTATTTGTGGGTCAGATTGATCTTTTTTCATGCTTGTTACCAGCCTTTGTTCAGATGTGTCCACAGTAGGATTAGAATTAGAATCCTTATTTAGGATTAAATTATTCTACTCCCTTTCTGAGATCTCTACTGAATGCCTAGGTTTGTTCAAGTTCTCTCAATCTTGTCCGGTCTGAAATCAGACTACTTACAGCCCTGTGCAGCCTCTGACTGTTGTTCACTTCAGATCTCCCCTTACCTGGTCTAGTGGAGTCTTGGTCTGCAAATACACACTTAGTATTCATTCAGAGTCTGAGCTGCAGAGACTCATTGGTGACCCTATGTACATTTCCAGAGCCCCTTCTCTGCACAGCTGCCCCCTGCCTGGTACTCTGTCCTATAAATTCCAGCTTCCTCAGGAGCTTTGATTCTGCTCTGTCTCCATCTCAGTGATGCTGCTGTGCCTGTTTGGAATAGTCTTCCATGTGCCATGATCTGGAAAGTGAACCAGGCAGAAAGCCAGGAAGATGGCAGGGCTCACCTCATTTGTTTATCTTCTCTCATGGATCAGGGTCCAATACTCCCTGTTGTCCAATCCCTTAAAAGGGTAATTGTATACATTTTGTCAGTTTTGTAATTTTTTTGTGGTGGGAGAGCTATTCTGTCATGGCTGAAAGCAGAAATAAGCCATATAAACATTACGAAATGAATGATGTATCACTGATGATTTACAAAATGATCTTTATTAGCATACTCCTCATAAAATAAATTATTTTATTGTCAGCACTTAAATTCCTTATTTGAAAAGTGATGCACATGTTTTGATATACTGTATATTGGATAATTTGTTGAATACTTTTCTATTATTTACTCCCATTAGTAACCAAACTTACTCAAAAAATTATATCGCCTCTTAGCAGTAAGCATTATGCCATATTTTCTGTAATGTATTTATGTACAACCATAATTATTTTACATAGTGCTATAAATTAGGACTCTTTTTGTTATTTTTCTAATAAATGTTTTTTGCATTCTTACTATTTGCCAGTCACTTATTTTATTTTACCAAAAGAAGTTTCACTTCATTTAGTGACTCAAATTATTTTCCTAGAAATGTGTTTATCTAGAGTCATCAGTTGTCTACCTCTTAAGTGTTAGTAAATGTATTGCCTGATTTACTATATATCTTAGTTCTCAGGAGTCCAAGGGCTTAATGCAATATTAGGCCTCATCTTGAGAACTACTAGCATTCTTTGAACTCTGAACTTTCTAAAGTAAAATATATTGTAGAGTTGTGTATAATGGCTTTTTGTTTCATTTATGGTCTACTAAAAGATAAACCCTTACCCGAGGAAATAATAGATTGTTACATATCTTTCCC
>NW_006775864.1:9151-48529 GCF_000442215.2 Lipotes vexillifer
CTTTCCCTAGTGACTTTTAGTTGAAGAATTCATGGTACATTGATCAACCCTCAGCCAATTAGACTTTGACATGTACTAATAAGACCTAATCGAGGAATTATGAAGACATTTGCTCAGGAGAAAATGAGCACATAATTACACCATAAGGAGGCTACAGTATCAATGTTACCCAGCTTTAAGAATATTAGTTGAAGTCCCAGAGGCATCTAAAGGACACTTCATAATGTATCTGTGAAATATGGTACTACCAAGGCAATTAAAAGATGCAGAATGATCCATTGTCAATTGTAGAAGTTCAACATTAAATACCTATTTCACCCTCTTGTCTCCACCTTATTCAGGTGCTGGGGGATGGTCTCCATCAGACAGTGACCATTATCAATGGCTTCAGGTTGACTTTGGCAATCGAAAGCAGATCAGTGCCATAGCAACTCAAGGAAGATACAGCAGCTCAGACTGGGTGACCCAATACCGCATGCTCTACAGCGACACAGGGAGAAATTGGAAACCCTACCATCAAGATGGGAATATCTGGGTGAGTCATTGTCAGAAAGGCAAAGACATAGAATTGAGTTGCAGATATTTGAAAATGGTAGCAGACTCCCGTGTGTCCTAGGGCTGGGGAGCAGCTACCCGGCTCCTCCCAGCCCTGGTGCAGCCTGGGGAAAGGCTTGGGAGTAGCCTGGTTGGAGGTTCATCCTGCTATTTTTGTTTCTTTGTGTTTGTGTCCTCTGGTACTTGCTGAGAGAGAAACGAAATGTTAGCAAAGCAAAAGAAGGTGGGAAAATGAATCCAATCCCCAGTATGCCCTACCCTGCCCCACCCCTTTCCTTAGTGGTGGAAAACCCTTATATCGTAAAGTCAATTTGTCCCCTCCCCCAACCTCTGGTGTATTTCACAGAAAACAAAACCACCCGATAAAACTGTGTTGAAACCTGAACAAAAAAAGAAAAATATCTGGTAAATAATGTAATGATGATAGAACATTAGAGTTCTTTAAGCACAATATTTCAAGTAACTATATTTTTGTCTGTAGAACAGATCTGCAGTGGTACACATTGTATGCAAATTCTGAACTGTGAATTAAGCAAATAGAATGAAAAAAAAATTCTCCTGACTTAGGTTTCCATTTCTTATATCTGCTCACACTTATTTGCCTCAGACTGTTTCTGTTGAAGATATTTAATTAAATCTTTAAAGGACGACAGGTAAGAAGGTCTATTGCCAACAGTGCTTAGAGGAGCTGATGGACACAGGGCAGGGGGACTGTGGACTCTGAAACGGTTCACTTCCTGCTGGAAGCCAGCCCCAGTCCGTTTTTCTATTTTGTTTCACTGAGGGACTGTTTGGATGAAGCACCACTTCTTAGCTACCTATGAAGAGAAAAATAAGGTAGAAAAATAGTTTTCTTTTAAAGAAAAAGCAAATGAAAGACCAGCCACAGCTCTGGAACACATCAGGCACCATGATTAGCATCCCCTCCCCAGTGTTAAACGTTTTAAAATATTACTAGTCCTCACTCTGAGGTGTGTGCATTTGCCAGTATTTATCTATTGAAACTACTGAGAAGCTATTCATTCATTCATTCATTCATTCTTGTTGATTGAAGAAAGTTTCCTTAGGCTGCAGTTTCTATTCAAGGTTAAGGGCAGCAGGTCTCAATCTGGGCTCTCCATTTGAGTCACCTGAGAAGAACTTAAGGTATATGGATGCCAGGCACAGCCAGACCAATTATATCAGAATCATGTAAGTAGAATTTATATTAATGACACTGATATTTTTTGAGACAGACAACTTCAATTTGAGTAAACTATTGAAATTATGAAGAAATAATTTAGAGGAGTGGGAGCAGTGATTTGTGGTAAGAAAAGAACATTCTCATATTTTAGTAGTAGTTTAAACCCCTATTACAGATCTATAGGCACTTTATCCTTTTATTAGGAGAGAAAAATATAAAGTTTAATCCACTTACTCTTAACATTATTTTAATTAAATTGGAAAGTTGTGTATATTCAATCAAATATTCACACCAGATAAATAAATTATTCTAAAATACTAAACGTTGAGGGATCTACTTTAGTTTAATTATTTTAAAAGGCAGCCATAACCAAAATCAAGTAAAACCATCAATACTAAACAAAAAGAAGGAGGAATGGGAGGAAATCCTTTTTAATTTATGTATTAGACAGAATGCTGGGGATTTTCAACCTGATCAGGGCCCAGTCCTAGAGAATTTATATCTTAAAAATCCTCAAGCAATTTTTGTGAGTATGCAGAGTTTAGTGCTCCAGGCTTGGGTAGGTGGTCATTTCCACAGCAGTATCCAGTGATCGTAACTGTCATGTGAGATAAGTTTATAATATCCTGATAATCAAAAGTACGTATGAGAGAGTAATCCTTTAGAAGTAACTTCTATTAAGCCATGATTGTATGGCAAGAACATTTGTATATTGGGATGTGTAAATTGTAGGAAGCAAGTAGAGGAGAAAATTTCTCTTTATGGAAAGTCTTCATCTCACAATTAAGATAATTTAAAGTCTCAGGCATAATTTATAGAAAAGTGGTTTTCAACCCTGGATATACAATGGAACCTAGAAAGCTTTAAGACATGGATGTTTGGGCCCTACCTCCAGAGATTTGGAATTAGATGGTCTAGGCATTGAGATTTTAAAGCTCCCCACATCATCCTAATGTGCAGTCGACATTGAGAACCATATTTTAGATTGGTTTTCAGCCTGTAGGTAAGGTGGGGATAGAGGAGATCAACTGTGAAAAACAATGGTAGAAGAGAAAATTAGAAAGGACCTTCCTTAAAGTTGAGCAGAGAGAGAGAGACTGACCAAATGACTAACCAAACAACAGACCAAACAACTAACTGGGTGTAGATGAGTGAGGCTCAGATCACAAACTCTTCCAGGAGAGCATTCATTATTTTCTAACTCGCTGTGGGTGCTAACCGAAAATGCAATTACTTGAGTGGCTGCAGCCAGACTCCAAACTATCTTTCAGATTTCTGTTTCTGTAAAGTTTTCATCCCACAGTTGAGAGTATGTCAGATCCTCTCCTATCATAATGCACTAAGGTAGTTTATAAAGATGGCTGCTCTAAAGATCACTGCTAAAGTGCAGTGATACTAGAGCTTTAGTTATCAGACACTTAGAAGTAAGGGAGGGTCCCATTCTGACTAAATACAGAGAGGTAAGTGCAAAGAACTAAGGAGGGTGACTTGGACTCTTCTGGTCTACATCAAATGCCAGTGGTTGAGTCAGGGAGACAAGGTCATTCAGCGAAAATATCACAAGTTGTGAAGGTAGGCTACATCGACATACTGGACTCTCAGCCCTTTCTGATGGTGATAAGGGGTGTATTGCTATTGTTTTTTGCCTTTCTGGTGTTCATTTTGTCGCTTCCTTTAAAATCATGTATTTCTCATTAAAAATGAGTATGTGGTGAGCAATGAATGATGATTTCTAGATGAAAATATAGTGAGCTAATTATAAAATTTTTAAAATCAAAACAAATTTGAGACACAAACTAAACACTGTAAAATATACTTAAGTGCCAATGAGCCTGCAACATAATTTACATTACTTTAATGATCTATGATAGAAATATTTTAACCCTCATTAATCTAAAGACTAGTCCAGCACTTTGATGTATTCTAAAAGAGATAAAATTTGTTTCCTAAAAGTTCTTCAGTACTTTTGAACTTATGTCTTAACATGCATTACACGATTAAAATTTAGCACTTACAAATCTCAACCAAAAATATACTGGGTTTATTAAAAATGGTAATCAAATATCGGACTTTCTTTTACTCCAACTGTTTAATGTAATGTATATTGCACTTAAAAGAGTGAGAGAGTGGCATGGACATATATACACTACCAAATGTAAAATAGATAGCTAGTGGGAAGCAGCCACATAGCACAGGGAGATCAGCTGGGTGCTTTGTGACCACCTAGAGGGGTGGGATAGAGAGGGTGGGAGGGAGATGCAAGAGGGAGGGGATATGGGGATGTATACATATAGCTGATTCACTTTGTTATACAGCAGAAACTAACACACCATTGTAAAGCAATTATACTCCAATAAAGATGTTAGAAAAAATAAAATAAAATAAAATGAAGGCTAGTTAAAAAAAAAGAAAAGATTTCTCACATAGATAAGATTGGATAGCTTTTTGATGGATAACACCTTATACAATATAAAGTTTCAGAGAGTCAAAAGATTTCAAAGTTGATGAAGTTTTAAGGTTGCTTTTCCTATTTTTTCCTAAAATGATTGATTACCTGAGAAGAATGCAAAATAATGTAAGTTCAATCACTGAAATACAAATGTCAATGGTTATTCTTTCTATGATTGTAGAAATGGACAACCATGACCAATTTTATTATAATATTTTTATTAAATGTCCATATGGAGATTCTGAATTATTTTATGACCATTGGATGATATGTTAAAATAAGTGAGGAATAGGTCATGTAGATAAGAAATTATGACAGTCTCACAAGATTTTAAAGTCATGAGTCTCACTGTGGATGAGAATGGTTCTTGAAAAGACCTCTGAAGAATACTTTAGCTGAATATTTAATACTCAAATATGTGAGTTGCTAAATGTGCTAAACTAGTCAAGCTTCTTATTCCTCTTTGATAATACTAAGCATAATAGACTCCTTTACACTTTATCCTCAATGCCATTTCCTTCTATTTAGAATTTCCTTTCCAATATAAAAGGAAAATATGTGCAGGTTGGTAAAATTGCCAAAAATTAATTTGCATTTACATATTCCACAAACTCTAATTTGCATGCTTTTCAAGGTATTTTCAGATTTCCTATGTATAATCTGTTAGAGAGAAAGGAAGTATTCTTATATAAGCATTTCTTATCAAAAGTCCATTGAACATTAATTCAATAAGAATTCCAGCACGTTTTTCTAAGTGGCTGCATTTAGTTTTGCTTAGGTAATTCAGTTACTGGTTTTGAATGTAGATATTTGGAGCCAAAATAGGAAATTGGAGTATTAATAGTGAATGCCTTCCTTACATATTATTATTATTTTTTAGGATAGTAACATACTACAAATTTACCTGCAATGTAAACACAGTTTTTCTTTCTCTTTTTAAAATTGTCTTTAAATAGTGAGAATATGCTTATATATTCCTAATTATTTTTTTAAGCTGTTTTAATCCCTTTCATTAATAGTGTCAGAGTGGGATCAGTAATCACTGAATATATTGAAAGGAAAGCCCCACAGAACAGGAATGTTTTATTATATTTAAATTACATAGTTAGATCCTTATCAAGAATATAGAAATATATAATTTTGTATTCTCTAAGCAATATTAAATAGAGTATTAATTTCCTAGATCAGTTAAAAAAAACTCAGATCTCTTTGTTGTTTACATGCTCTCCCCAAATACACACACACACACACATATATACGTACATAAAACTTAATTGTTTCTAACAAATTTGAAACATTTAAAAAATCTGGAAAGCAAATAGTAGTTAACAGATTAATTTAGTAAATTCTTTGATTTTATGAATATCAAGTCAATAGCGGGAACATGCATTCTCTACTTTTTTTTAACCAAAGAGCCCATCAACCAATATTTGCATAGTAAATGTTCCCAAAACATCCTTCTAGGTTAGCCTACCACTAGGTACTTAGAAAGAGAAAGCCAAGATATGGATTCAGAAGGTCTGAATTCAAGTATCTGGGTTCATTTATTTGGTTTATAAAATCGCAGAAGTCCCTTGTGCCTCAAATTCCTAAACTGAGAAATGGGAATGATGCCTTTTGGGAGATTTAAGTGAGATTATGTAAGAAATTTTGCAAACAATAAGGATTTAGAAATGCTTAGAAGCATTTTATAAAACTAGTGTAGTATTTGTATTCAGTGACTAGAGTATGTTATAATTTCTAGATTTGTTAGTCTCCCTTTCCAGGTCCAATTGACCTCTGTTTACCCTTATTCATGATTTAAAATATCTGAAAATATTGTAGATGAAGGAAACATGACAAAGTAGGAAGTGGAACGTGGACAAATCTCTGGCATATTTTCCGATTCACAAATGGAGTGGCCATTGCTGGTGCAGTGCAGGCTAGGCTCGTGAGGCATGGCTGGTAGACCTCGCCCTATGCCAAGTGCATTGCAGTGCTTGATGGCCATGTGTCCAGTGAGCCATGTAAAGGGACAGTGTTTAAAAATGAATGGATTATTCTGTCCTATCTTTTCAACCATTTGTTGTAGTGGTTGCACTAATTTTTCAAATCACTTAAAAAATCTGTTCCAGTTATAGATGTAAAACATAACTGTTTCACAGTTCAATAGTATACTTAAATGCTTTCCAAAAAATCTAGAAGTTTTCCTGCATATGACACTGAGGAAGACAACTATCCCTGTCACTTGCTTATATATCTTCCATCAGATAATAACAGCCTTCACTTAGGACAATAAAGGAATTTTTTCACCAATAGATAGAAATTTCCCTTGCTTGTTTATGTACACATGTGCATTGTTGCTGTAAACAGACACTTGGGGAAATGGACCAGGCAGGCATATTCAGAATAATTTTATAGACAGTTTATTGAGAAGTAAAACATATCAGAGTAATCTGCATTCAACCCTTTCTGAAATGACCCTTGATATAAATAGGGTAAAAAATCTTTAGGAATTGTATGGAAGAAAATAATTTCCAAGGTGAACTTAGAATAGGCTTCTTATTTCTGTGAAATAGATTTTTCTATTTACACCTCTCTTAGGATAGGCAGTGTTTTTAAAGTCTCATGAATTTTAATAAGTTGAGTGGATGGTCCAGATCCTTTTGCATATACTGTAATGCTTCTACTAGTGAATTTTGATCACCTTTCTAAATACACATTTGTATTGTGAGATTCTTATTTTAAGAGGTCATGAGATTTTTGTCTTGTGTCAATTTGTGAGTCACTCACTATTCTACACGTATACACGTATATAGAACCATTCTAACCAACATGGTTATGTGTTTAGTTTTTTTCCAAAAATTTGGAAGATAAAAATTTTCTTAATAATAGTGAATATATTGTTGACATACATAGTTAGGAAAAGGAAAATGATATAATCTTATAAGATTTCTTACAGACAATGGAATAACAGTATATAATCATTCTGTCTAGTGTGTTTTCCATCTATTAGATAAAAGAGGATATATGTAATCATTGTTGTAATTTTTTTAAGTATATTTGATTGCTGGGAGAGCTCTCTGGAAGGGGGAGTGTTCTCATTAAGCATAAGGATATTCTCAGGTGTTTTATTATACTCTGGACTCAAATAATGGAGATGCTAATATTTTTCTTATCAGATCAAGGTTGGATTTCGGTGACATGAAGCTAAATGACTCCAAGCGGATGCAAATTTATATAACATATTGATAGATAGGTACCTACAAATATATTGAATAAATATTTTAAATAAATAAATATCAGTTCCCTCATTTAAAGTGCATGTCTCTACTCTGCTCAAGTGATAATTTAGTGGAATTTAGAGGAACACTAGGAGGGCTATAGGGGGGATTTAGAGCACAGTAAACGATGCTGCTTGTGTGGCTGCAGCCCCTGAGAGGCAGTGAAAATAACAGCCCAATGGTACATTCTGGAATCAGACCACTCAGGCCAGTCATCATAACTAGGCTTCATAGATCTGTGTAACTTTGGGCAGTTTCCTTAACCATTCTATGCCTAAATTTCCTCATCTATAAAATAATAATAATAACTAATTCACCTTCCTCAATAGTACTTATCTCAATACAGGTTATTGGTATAAATTGATAATTCACATGAAGAGTTTAGAACAATGACTTACTCATATTAACCACTTAATTGTTATTCGACTTTATAAAATTGTGCCTTCCAGATATACTACCATAGTATTTTATATTGGATTTATTCTTGAAAATTCAAAAGAGCCTGTTACTTTCACTTTAACATAGCTTTTCTCTATTAACGCATTGGGAAGTGCATTATATTACATCTGTGCATCTCAGCCTGAAATGACTAATAACTCATTTTCAAGTATAATTGAGAATGCAAATTTATGTCATTTGAATTGTGATCTTATTAATTGTCACATGGAGTCCTATGCATCACAGTACAAATTGCATCTGGACAGGTCTTTCACATACTTTTTTATTAAACTTCAGTGAAAATCTGACCATGATGCTTCCCTTAAATTAGTTTAATGAATTCACTTTTATTAACTTTGGAAATCAAGGAAAATAACCTATTTTTGACTACAGTCCTCCTTACTATCTTCTTAGGCTAGTTGAAAAGAATAAGATAAGCAGACTCCAAAACAGACTTCTAAGTGTTCGCTGAAACAGATTCTGCTGGTTAGCCATGGAGGTAGAGAAGCTGCAGATAGAGTGCGAGGCCTCTCGGAAGCCAGATGCTCAAAGATGTCTCTACAGCAGCAGCAGGAGCATCACCTGGGAGCTTGTTAGAAATGCAGAATCTCAGGGACCCACCACAGACCTTTCAAATCAGAATCTACAGCTTAAAAGCATTCACATTAAGAACATGGGATTAACATATACACACTACTATACATAAAACATATAATCAACAAGGATTTACTGTATAGCACAAAAACTATATTCAATATCTTGCAATAACTAATGATGGAAAAAATTGAAAAAAAGAATTGCATGTATATATATGTGTATATATACATATATATGAAAAACCAAATCACTTTGCTATACACCTGAAACTAACACAGTATTGTAAACCGACTATACTTCAACTTAAAAAATATACACAAGTGGTGTATACACGTTAAAGATAGAGTGTGTTGTTTTCAGTATTTGAAGAACTCTCGTGAGAAAAAGGACTTAAAATTGGCTCCTGTGTTTCCAGACCAGAAGGCAGATTTGGAAGAATTAAAATTTGCAGAGTGCAAATTGCAGACACATCATGAAAAGGGAATCAGCTTTGATAGGCATTTACTGAGGGCCTACAATTTACTGAAGGTTGGAGATAAACACAATTACTGCCTTTTAGGGGCAAAAAAATCTAGTGGTAATGCTAAATACTTAAGTTTATAATTATATTGTATGACTATATGTATCCTAATGGATAGAGGATGCACAGGTTGAGCACACACAAAAAATGCTCCATTCAGAGTGCTTGCGGGTCGTGGTCAGTCGAGGCTTCTTGAGGAACTGAGTGTCCTTAGTTACATAGGCAAGAAATTGGGGATGCAGAGGAAAGTGGGAATGTTCCTAAGTCCAAACTCACACTGCTCGCCACACAACAGGCCAGTGAATCGAGAGAGAGATGAGTATTGGGGCAAAGGAATAGCAACTTTATTTGGAAAGTCAGCAGAGGGAGAAGATGAGGGGTTAGACTAGTCTCCCAAAGAGCCACTGTGTGAGTTAGAATTCAGGCTTCTTTTATGCTAAAAGTGGAGGGGGCGTGGCTGGTTGTGGCAGACTTCTTGGTCCCTGAATCCTTTGTTCTTGCAGCTGTCCATGTAGGCCAGGGTGCAATGTACCTATAAACCTCCAACAAGACAAATGTTATTCTGTTTTGCAACTTTTTATCTCTATAGGAGTGAAAAGTGTTATATCTTTAAAGGTCAAGCCTTGGAGGCAGAGCCTTGACAATGGACTGCCATGTATATTTCAGGCTGTAGGCTACATTCTATTACAAAGGTGCAGAGCCAGCATGACTAAACACAGGCAACAGAGCACAAAGGTTAGCACTAAAGGAATAGATCCAATATGGAGTCAGGTTTGTCCTTCTCTGTTACAGGAAGTCATTACCAGCAGATGAATCTTCTACTGAAATAGGAAGGAAGGAATAGTGAGACTCTATACATAATCATGTCTCTTTCCCGATTTTCAGATAATATACAAATTGATAAAAAGCTGACTTTTCTTTAGAATTCTGAAATTATATCCTTTAAATCAGTAATGTTTAAGTTATATAATGTGAACTCTCCACCTTTGGAAGAATGTTGGAGTTGATGCAGTCCTCTAGGGCACATCTCACTAATATTCTTAGTACTGAGTTCACGGCCAAGCACAAAGTAGATGTTTAAGAGTGTGTAGAATTAAATTGAAGTACTTGATTCTGAAGATAAATGGGCTGAAGCTGAAAGATGTGATGTTACTTACATCTGAGCCACAAATCCAGGTATACTGACCCCAATACTCAATATGGAGCCACATACCTTTCTTTGGTTTAGCAAGAAGTACCATTACTATAATGACCACTTGCTTATTTTGACTAAACGAAAACAATCTGATGGTATATACAATATAGAACAAGAGAGTGTGGGCTCTGGTGCTGGACTTGAAATATCAGAACCTTTTCTAACACTTTGTAACAGTGAACATTTAACCATATTAATCAACCTTTTATGGACCTTAGTCTCTTTAGTTGTAAAAGGGATACAATAGTATGTACCTTATGGGGTTTTGTGAAAATTGGATAGATTAAATTGCTTACAACAGTGTGCCATAAATGTAGGCTTATCTTCTTATCTTCCTCTCATTTCACCTCCTCCTAATTATTTATCAGTATTATTATTATTATTAGCATCATCATCAAACATAGAACACAATATTAAAAGTGGTTTAAAGATCTCAAGTAAGTAGTTGATAGATCTGTCCTCAAGAAGAATATAATCTAGTTATAATGACAGTAAAAATCACTCCGATAACTATAAACAAAAGCCCGGTCATCTTGGGTGACTTTAAGTATGTTTGTGCCCCTGGTGACCATGAGGACATCGGTACTACGTGTGTCACTTATGCACACAATTTTGCCAAGTAACTAATTTATTCAATGTTGACTTTGAGAAAGAGCTAATAGAATGTTAAAACGTCTTGGCAAATAAATTTTGTTTGCTTGAATAAACTTGCTTAATTATAAGCTGTATTATCATTCTGGCAATAAGAAGTTGTGTTGATAGATTGTCTGAACAGTTCACTCAGTTAGCATCGGTGCCTTTTCAGAAGCCTAGAGAAGGAGAAAAGTCTTCCTCCTAGAAAAACTATGTTGTACTTCCAAAACAAAAGATTATTTGAGATAAGAAATGGCATTTCTCCCATGAACTTCACTGATACATTTTGATGCCATGGCGGGTCTATTGTAATTCCCATTTAAATGGTTTATAGTCATATTAATATGCAGCAGTAGTGAGTGAAATATATGGAAACTCCCTCCTGTGATGTAGCAGAGCCGTTCAAAAAACTCTACCTGTACCAGTTAATAAATAATAACAGTGAACCAGCATTTTTGAGGGTTGATTAAGTGTCTGAGATGGTTTACCTCATTTAATCTGCAAAATAACTGAAATATGGTGATGTGGATTTTATTATTATTAAGCCCATTCTATAAATGCAAAAATTGAGGATTAAAGAAGGCAGTCCATTCCCTGGTACACATGGTGAATGAACAGTGGAGCTGGGATTTGAAACCAGGGCTGTCTAATTAATTTGCCTGTGACCTTCGCCACCATGGCCCTCCTCAGTTCTTTCTTTCACTGTCCACAGAAAACTGGGTGACCACCACATTTTAACTGTAATGGGCTGTACATATACGTGATGGAATGTCATATGTACCGAACGCCAAATCTCCCCAGCGTGATCTCATCTTGACTGCTTCTGTATGCAACAACCCTGGTTCCAAATGAGATAATGTTCTGAGGTCCTGGAGGATGGACTTCCACATATGAATTTTAGGGCGATACAGTTCAACTCATTACACCTAACTATTAGAAAAGAGCCTTATAAAGTTAGGCCAATAAAACCTATTTGCTACCACTGCAGTGTTGACAGTGTTGTGTACAGTTTGAAGAATAGGGAATGGTTTTATAAGAAAGACAATGGCTTCTAAGAGGAATCGTACATTTGTCCTCATGAACTCAGGAAACATTCCTCGGTCAAACCATGAGAAGTTGGTTGATGACTCTCTGCATTCATTTATTTACAAGCAAAACTTCAAGAGAGATTTTCAGAATTATTCTCTCCTAGGTGACAAATGAGCCAAAGATGCTTTTCAAAACCAATGCTTCAACCCACCCATGAGGAATGTTTGGCCTTTAAAAAGTGTCCAAGTTTCAAACCTCACATAGCTCTTTATTCTGAATTAAACACCATGTGACACTATGAACATCATTTAATTCTGTATTCTTTATTAAAAACTCGACTCTAGAAAACACACATTCTAAACAATATAGACACTTCTGCTATCAGCAAAGAAAAGAGCTTTCCTGAAGCTAAAACAGCTTTCTCCAGTTGCATCTTGAGATGTAATTGTTCATTTCATCTGGAGTATAAGAGCATCTGTTTGAAAACATCATGTTTCATTAGTTAGCTTTCACAGTATTCTTCAGAGAAAGTTAAGAAGCACATCCCCCGCACTTCATATATGAAAGCTAAGTTGCCCGGGGTGAAGGCATTATTCATCCTATGCACAGAGCAAGCACAATTATTCATTCTATCCACACAGTGACTTTCCTGTTTGTGTATTTTTCAGTTTTGTTACAGTATACAGTGGAAAATAGAGCTGTATGTGATAGCCTAGAGCAACAGAAAAGACTGTGAATTTATCATAAAGTTATTCAGGCTGTTGCCGTTCATCCTGGCACAAGCAAGTATTTGATAACAGAACTGAAAAAGTACAGGAGAAATTTCCTTTCCCTTAGAAGGGATTTTGTGATGTGATATCAGATGATATATACACACAAACACACACACACACACAGACACACACACAATAGGTTTTTCACAAGACTTATTAAATAAAAAGGTCAGTGTGTATTCAATATCTATAATTTGACAGCTTTATTCTTGGAATAGTAATAGACAGGAGTATACACTGTACCTTTACTTAAAATAAGCAGTAATGTCAATGTCATTTGTTTTTTATTTTAAAGTCAAAGACCAAAGAAATATTATTCAGGTAATTATTTTATGTTTGAAGTTGGGGTAAGTGATAATGAAATAAAACACGTACACACACACACACACACACACACACACACACACTCAACCCTTACTACTAAATAGCTCTTATTCTTCCCCCAATCATATAAAATCTGTGGATACGTAATAGAATCAGATATATTTCTCAACTGATTCAATTGAAGTGCAGAGGCATTAGGCATTTTGACTAAGATCAAGCACCACTTCTAATACTAGCTACCATTTCCTGAGTACTTACCTATGACAAGATCAGGGAAGGTGAGAGACCAAGTTTGGTTCTTGGTTTCTGTGTCCCCATTGTCTTTGCTCTAAGAAGATATACAGTGGGTGATTATATGTAGGGTCTCAGAGAGGTTTATTTGTCTTCTTAAACGTTGGGCCTCCCCAGCTAGGACAGTATCTTGCACATTGAATGTGCTCAGTACATATTTGTTAACAGATTGACTGAATTATGGGATTTGGTGGATATTTGTATATGTAGTTATAATTAGATGCACATTTCTTAAACAATAATGTTCATTTTCTTAATTTATATTTATCGAGTGAATACCGACAAACGTTGCACACCCCTATGTCTACTGCAAGAAGAAAAGTGTCAAAAATGCCATTGTGGGAACGCACGAAAAGCTCAGGATTTCCATAGGGGAGAAAATATAGCCAAATGTCACAGCACCATGTAAATAAGAGGAAGGCTGGGAATACTGACCAGCACAGCAAAGTGTACCCAACCCTCAGACCTGGAAGCAGCTCCGGCTTGCCGAGTGAGATGTCAAGGAGCTAATGCCAAATGAAGGCGTATGTGGCCGACTTGAATCTGAGCTGGACCCCGGGTCAATGCAGATAACCTGGTGACAGTACAAAGAGGTTTCTGATCTCACAAAGGCTGAGTGCAGAATAGCAGTACAGTCAGTGCAAAAGGAGGACACATGACACAAAAGAATGTATTATGTATTCTATGTTTCCTTTTGTACAAAATGCATAAACAGGTAAAACCAATGATATAAGCAGTCTGGATAATGGTTTCCTTTGCAGGAGGGTAGTGGCTGGAAGGGGGTACAAAGGGAGGCTTTGGGTGTGTTGATAATTGTTTGTTTCATGAGTTAGGGCCTTGTCATACTTGTGGAAATTCATCAAGCTGTAAATTGACGTGTACTTTTCTCTATGTCCATTAAAATTCAATAGTACATTTTAGAGAACAATTTAATCAGATTTGAAATCAAGGTCCATTTCTGAGGGAAGAGGATCAGAATTGATCTCTTGCACGATAAACAACTGCAGGAGAAAACTGGTGGGCCAAGGAAAAGGGACCAATCAGAGGACTTAGCAAAGCACCTTAAGAGCCTTCTTGCAACCCATGGGGGGATTATTTCAGTCTTTCTGTGAGTGCAGCATTTATGTGAATTCATGGGGCTCTATTCACACTTAACACATGGGTACCTGGTATAGCACAATCTAGTACTTGCTAATGAAGAGAATAGTTCTAAAGAATCATCATGTCTGCCTCTCATTGCCTATGGCTTGAACAAAGATGAGTGCATATAAAACAGACATCACTGTGTGCAGCTAATGTGCGTAGGAACTGGCAGATAAGCCAATCTTTGGCTACCCCTAGGTTTGTTTGTTTGTTTGTTTTTCCTATTTGTAAGATGAACACCCAAACCTACTAAAGTTAATTCAATTTTATACTTATAATTGCCATCTATGTATGATAGATGTTAACAGTTACAAAGAAAGTTTCCACGTCTAAAATGTCTCCCCAATTAAAATTGAGGAGATGTAGAAACAGAAGCAAAAAATATGAATAGAGAGCTCATACAATAGATATAAATGCATTTACTCTTCAAACCAACTATCTCACTTCTAGGAATTTACCCTAAAGGTAGGGTTCCAATAACATGAAAACACATATACACAAGGTCATTCATTGCCGCATTATTGAAATGACAGAATATTGCAAACTACTTATATGACTGCATTCAGGAGATGGGTTGAATAAACTCAGCTACATTCGCAAAATGAATACACTGCGGCCATAAAGGAAACTGAGAAATATCTCTGTGAGTTGGTATGGGCTGGATTTCCTGGATACATAGTTCAGTGAAAAAAGAAAAGTTGCACAGAGCATTTATTATGTACTAACTTTCGTGTAAGAAATGAGAAATGAGAAAGCATGTATGTGTGGTTGAAGCAATTCTGAAGATATTTAAACACATTATAGATGGAGCAAATGAGTAAATATGTTGATGGTTGTTGGGAGCCCTGGTTCTCACTATGAAGGAAGTAAGAAATAAATAAAGAATAAGAAAAGAAAACAAGAAAGAATCCCATTTAAAAATATGTGTGAATATGCATATATGTATCTACATACTTACAAATATATATATATATATATATACACACACATACACATATTATCTACCTACTTTTACATGTGTGTGTGTGTGTGTGTGTGTGTGTGTGTATTTCCTAGCTGTGACTATTGAATGGGTCTAGAAACTATGACACTATGACAGTGAGCACACCTAGTGCAGACCTTAGTTACTAATACCATTACCCTGTAAAAGGAATCAGATCTGCTTGGAGAAATTATATATGATTTTGCTCGAGTAACATACAACTTGAGTTTGAAACATCTTTTTATTTCAGAATGAAAGGAAACAATGAAGATTAATGACAAAAAGGCCACAAGACTCAGCTTGAAAAAATTTATATTGGCCAAATCCAGACAATTTGAGCACAAAAATAATTAAGGACAGTAATGGATTACAAACCTTTAGGCAAAAATATATGAATCCTTAAGTCTATAGAGATGAGAGGTAGCTAGCTAGATAGATAGATAGAAAGAAAGAAAGAAAGAAAGAATTGACAGGAAGAGGCCTGATACAAGGAAAACTCCACAGCCAAACTATCAACATAACAGTGTTACCTAGGACTGGTTCTGATTAAAATTATGACAGTAGTCAGTTGCTCGAAGATACTACAAAAATAAAATAAACTTATTTATTTAGAACATTACACTGTAGAAACATTTTTGTTCCACAGTATTTGTAGGGTGAAGGGGGTGACAACGGTTTTCTGAAAGTACTGGACTGTGAATATGCCCTCAGGCACAAAGAACTCAAAGACTCCTACAAGGCATGCTTGTCAGAGTAAGTTTGAAAGTGGAAAGAAATAAGACAGACATGAAATTGGCTTAGAATAATTCAGGATTTGGAAAGCATCTGTAGGAAGAGACATGAAGGGCCTGGGCTGAAGACAATAAATCACAATTAGATCTTATCCTGGAAAAGTCACCCAGATCTACATTGGGCGATCAAGGAAGAAATGAAAGGTTTCTCTTGACAAAGGAATATTTATTTTTCCTTGGAGAGGGTTTTCAGGCAAATATGATTTGCAGATTCTCTGCATTTATTTATTCTGTTCAGATATCAGAAAGAACATGCCTCAGTGACAACAAAATTTATACCTAGTTGCAGGGGGCTAGCCCTAAACATTTTCTAATTTCTCTACCAACTCTGAAATTCTTTTACTCATTCTAAGCTAACTGTTGTTTTTAAAATAAATACCCCATATTTAATAATATCAATCACTGAAAGGTAGTCATATTTATAAGTAACAATTTCAGTTTTTGACGTTTCTATTATGATCATTTAAATTTACTATCTAATATGTCTCTCATGTAGATACAATTTGTTGTTCCTCAATTATTTCATGTAATGTTGCACATGTCAGCAGAAATGCCTTTCTTTCAACCTTGATGCATTTGGAATACCAGGGAGAGCCCAGCATTGAGGAAGTGATCCTCAGGTTCTGGTGTAGCCATTTTTCGCACCAGGAACTCTGGTCTGAAGTGCTGGGTGCAAGGCCTCTTCACATGGCACCATGTGAGCAAGTGAAACTAGACTAAGCACGAAGGAAAAGAAAAAAAAAAAAAGTTTAGACTTTATTTTATTACCCAGATTCTATGTTTATTTCTTGGCAATTGTCCATGGGCTTTGCTGGTGACAGTTTTATTCCAACCAGTCATTCAGAGACTCTTGTCAAGTTCTGACATATTCAAGATTCACTTCAAAAGTCACCTTGGATACCAATATTATCAAGATGTAGCTTTCAAGGTTTATCTTGAGTTCCATCTTAGTAGCTTGAAAGAAGATAGACTGGAAAAGACAAACCTACTTCTTAAAAGCCGTGGCCAGGGAGGAATACACATCACTTACACTAACATTCAATTGAGAGAGCTAGGCATGTGGCCACACCTCTATGAAAGGGTGTGCTTGGATCTGTAGGTATGCTTAGTCAGCCACTGCCCAGCTACAACCTTATACAATGGAAGGGGGAGCATGAATTTGGTTATATGATTGTCTCTGCCTAAGGGGTGGTCAGATGAAAGGTCTAGAACTAGTATGTAGTCTGGACTAGACAGAGAAATTTGAGAGTCATGAACATGTAGATGGTATTTAAAGTCATAATAATCGTGTTCATAACCAGTGAAAGAGAATAGAGATGAGAAAGGTATGACAGTGAACCTTGAGAAACTCAAACATTTAAAGATTTCAAAAAGAAGTGAAAAACATGGAACAATGCCGAATTGATTTTCTTTCTTAGATTTTCATATATTTCCTGAACTGAGGAATTCTCAGTTCTTCAGCAAAGGTAACTTTAAAAGATGAAGACTATTTTCAGAAATTTTCTTTAGTTCTTCAAAAGTGCAGATAAACATGCAAATAAGAGGTAAAAGAAAATAAATGTATAGACATGTAATTCAAATATTTTCATGTTGTTGACTTTAATTCATGAGGCCAGAAGTAATTATTTTGTCTCAAGAGAATATTGGCAAAATGTGGCACTAATACCAAAGAGATCAGAGGAGTTTGGAATATCAGAAAGAATAGTATCAGAGAGAGAGAGAGAGAGAGAGAGAGAGAAGGAGAGGGGGAGAGGGGGAGAGAGAGAGAGAGAGAGAGAGAAGATGAATATATGAGTAAGATCCCATAACTGGATTGTATTAGAATTGAATTAACCAGAGGTAGGTCTGTACCTTGATGGAATGATGGAATATATGGTAATATTTGGTATATGCTCCTTCTGCAAAAATACGTAATATAGAGAAAATTCTAAAGGATAAGTAAAATCAAGAAAATGAATAAAAACAAATGGAAATAAAGCCACAGTCTATAAAATCATAACTGGCACAGTTAAAGAGAACATTCACTAAGTATCAGGATGTGATAGTGCATGGAAGCCTGAGGAAGGTTAGTTTGAACCAGTAAAGTGCTACCACATTGAACCAACCATCATTCACATCCCTAGTGCCCATGTAGATATTACTGTCTAATTATTGCAATTTTTCCTACTGAGCCTGGAGGCAACCTCAAAATCTACTTTAGCATACTCCTCCAGGCAACCACCATCACTCAGAAAGGAAAAATGAGAAAACTTCCTTTTCCATCAACTCCTCAAAGATCTTCCAAAACGCAAGTATCTTGTAGCTACAGTTTGAGCAATTGTCACCATATCAATTTGTCAGCGCCATTGTCTTCGGGCGTGCTGACCTCCACAGGGCATAGATGTGAAGCCCTTAAGGCCTATCCCTCCAACCACTTTTACTTTTCTTAAAACCAAGATAAATTTTCAAGTTAACTATGCACATATTTATTGACTGAGTATTTATAAATGTAAATATAAAGAAGTTACAAATATAAGGAAATTATTTAAGAAATGTAAATTATTATTTACGTTTGAAACCCCTGATTACTTTCATTGTTTCTTCTAGTAAGAACTTATTTGTCTTAATGTATTATTAATTCATACCTTTTTTCTGAAGTCTTTCTAAGCTACGTTCTAGGTATACCCCTAGAAAACAGGCTTTTTGTCTCATAGCTTTGAAGCGTAAAGCATATAGAAGTATAGAAGTACTTGTCAGGATCAGGGTGAATTAAAAAATAACTTGGGGAATGATACGAAGAGCCTGAGATAGGGGACTGGCAAAGGCAAATAGCAGAGAGGGCTGGATGAAAACCTACAGAAATTTGCACCTTCTCATGCCCGGAGGACAAGAATGAAAAGATGGGAGTCCGTAGGTTTGAACTGAAAGTGGCTTATCTAGAAAGTGTGTAGCAGGCCAATAGGCATTGAATTCTCAAGCTCTGGAGAAAGAGCAGAGCTGAAAATAGAGATATGGGAGCCATAAACCATGAGTAATCAATGAAGAAGAAAATATTATATGTGATTTACTCCGTGGGGAAATGGAAAGAAAGGGAAGAGAGAGCCAATGATAAATACAAGGGAAACCTCTAAATTCAGTTGTCAGACTAGGAAACCATGCAAGAGAAAATTAAAACAAGACAAAACAAAACAAAAATGTAGTCAGAAATATTAGGAAAACTAGCATGAAAAGGAGGAGGGAGAGTCAGTTACTGCAAGAACATGAGACTTGAGATTGCTTTTAGAGGTGGGTTCATGGCCAAACTTAAAAACAGGATTTTAAATAGAATAATGCATAGAGAAGTCACATAAGTACAAATACATGATGAGGGTTCATTTATTAACCAATATTTATCAAGTTTATTCTTATAGAACAGAGAACACAATGAACAATGAGCAATAAAAGAGATGTAGTCTCTACCCTCATGAAGACGACAACTAATTAGAATATAAAGGTGTGATTGGGCTTCCCTGGTGGCGCAGTGGTTGCGAGTCCGCCTGCCGATGCGGGGGACACGGGTTCGTGCCCCGGTCCGGGAAGATCCCACGTGCCGCGGAGCGGCTGGGCCCGTGAGCCATGGCCGCTGTGCCTGCGAGTCCGGAGCCTGTGCTCTGCAAAGGGAGAGGCCACAACAGTGAGAGGCCTGCGTATAAGAACAACAACAACAACAAAAAAAAAAAAAGGTGTGATTATAAAGCATACTTTAAAAAATAATTGGAGATGGACAATGTGTGAGACAGAGAGGGAGAGAAGAAGATAAGTAAACTGGGAAAATAAATAACTTTATTTTTTTGTAGGTTAGAAAAAAGTTGAACCTCTTTGCAGAATAAGAGGAGGAGCCAGTGGAAAGGATCTGTGGGTGACAGAGTTTGTGGGCTGGGGACAAATGTGTTCCCATTTATAGAGATCCTGCCATGTGCCAGGCACTCTGCCATATGTTACTTGGTTGTCAGAAAGTTCTGCAACAGCCTCTTAGTCCAACAAGAACACAAATGAGATAGGAGCGTATTCATTTGAAACAAAAAATGCCTCCTCTTTGTCCTCTAATCATTCCTATGAAGATTGAAGAGAAGATACTCTATTTTCTTTAACTTACAAGTAAACATATATTAATCAACTATATTAGATTTAAATGTATTTTCTAAACCTAAATAAACCATCTAAGTTCATTTAGAGTGTTTGTTTAAATAAATGGAAAATACCTCTTGAAACAGAAAACAATAATTCATTATTATCAAGTGTGATACTGTTGGTCAAATCTGTTAAAATATATGTACCAGGGCTTTAAGAGTAGAATTAACCCCACAACAGTAAAACCCTTCTCTGAATGAAAAGAAGTTCAATAACCCGTGATGCACAGTGGCATGCTTTTGTACCTCTTCTTTCTGGCGGCCAGCTGTCACACTCACTATGGAAAGAACACCCATAAATGGCAAAATTGTGGGCTGAATTTGTTTCTTTGTTGTTTGCTTATTTTTGCATTATGTGGATTTTCATTTTGTTTTCACATTTTTTTAAATCTCCTATTTTCTTACACATAGTTTAAACCTCAAAAATTTAGCAATTATCTTATAATGAGCTGTTTTCTTAAGTGCCCAATAATTGTATAAAAATTCTTATTTGATAAAATCAATAGAAATCCATTGGTAAAGAATAAAGTAGTATTATAAGTGCTATTGTTAGTAGTATTCTAATTAAGCCTAAATTCCTGATACCTGGAGACTGTGAGTCTATCTGTAAGCGTGGGGTAACTATGAAAATATCCTAATTTAAGGCCTATAATCAGAAGACTATCAACATTCAGTGAGATTGTTTTAAAACATGTACTGCAGCTCAAACATTCTATGGTCCTGGTATTTCTTTTTTATCAAGGTTATCAGGGTTGTATTAACATTGCTGCACCTGCCCACATGAAATGGCTAAAGAACAAAACTACGTCTGATCAGATGAAGAGCAAATACTTTTATATAATTTACTGAATTTTGGAACTTTGGTGCTTCATAAATATTTAAGAGGTAAATGTATTTAACAGTCTGAAAATTGGTGAACCTAGTTGCAGGGCAGGAATAAAGACATAGACATAGAGAATGGACTTGAGGACACGAGGTGGGAGGGGAAAGTTGGAGCGCAGTGAGAGTAGCATCGACATATATACACTACCTAATGTAAAATAGTTAACTAGTGGGAAGCAGCAGCATAGCAGAGGGAGATCAGCTGGCTGCTTTGTGATGACCTAGAGGGGTGGGATAGGGAGGATGGGAGGGAGACACAAGAGGGAGGGGATATGGGGACATATGTATGTGTATGGCTGATTCACTTTGGTGTACAACGGAAACTAACACGGTATTGTGAAGCAATTATACTCCAGTAAAGATCTATTAAAAAAAATAATAATGCTTGAGACCTTGGCAAATTAGTTAACCTCTGGCATTCAATTTTGAATGAAGGGGTTATTATTTGTTGGCAATTGTGTAGCCATTTTAATTAAAAAGCATTTGCCAACACTTTTAGTAATTCATCCTATGAAGCATCCTCGTGTGGATACAGGCTAACATACTCATTTTCTCAGTTAAAATGTTGAGAAAAATAAAGAGAAAATAATTGATCTAGTGCAAAGTCCATGGCAGTGATAAGACTTCAGAAACCAGAACATTTTCCCCTGCCAATTCTTTAGATTACTCATTCATGTTAAAGCCATTATTCTATTTAATTAATTCTGTATTTTAACAATTAAGGGATATAGTATTTGATATATTGAATGAATTCTTTACTTTAAATCTTACGTTATGTTCCTATATCATGTTCAGATTTTGTAACATTTTGTAACATCCATGATCTCAGGACCTTTCGTTATGACAGTGAAAGTGAAAAAATTGTATATTTTGGCCACTTTTGCACAGTACTGTGTTATCTCTTGAAGAAAGAATAATGAATCACTTCTTATCATGTTTCCTTGTAACAATAATACTACAAATGACCCATGACATCTGGGAATCTTATCTGAGAATAATAATACTCAATGCAACACATTTATTTTCCTTATGAATGAGAACTAATATTTATTCATAATATTTGTGTTTGTACCTTGGGGGAAAGGCATGATGTTGCTTGGCTGCCTAAGACTTTGCAGAGAGCCCTCAAAGGTTAAAGCAAGTGCTATTAATTAGATGCTATTTTCATTTTTTATCAGAAGATTTTCTTAAACTAACTTGGCTAGAAATTCAAAATTCTATGAAACATACATGTACACTCATATTCTTGTACTTGTGTGCAGCCATGCATACAGAAATATCATTCTCCACATGGCTCTGCATGGTACAGTGATATTGCAGAGACTCGGGGGTATAATGTGGTCATTCTGGTACCTCCAGTTATTAAGCTATCTTAGATTCAGAAATAAACCAGTGTTATACTCATTCTTTAATGCATGCCACTATATAATCATGCTACTAGCTTATTCAGTTGGTATGGATAATTATCAATAACTGATAATTATCAAAGGTAAGAGGTATATCTTTCATATGACTCTATGCTTTAATTAAAGTATTAGTCAAATGTCTGAAAGGTATTTCCACAGTTAACTTGTAAAATGAGGAATAGCCTCAATTCAAAAATACTAATTAAATACAGAATGTGATTCAATAAAAGTCACTGATGGTTAATTAAGGGAAGAATTATCAGACTTGAATGAAAATATATAATACATATAATCCTAATGGAAAAATATGCTATTTTTTTTCCTCCCTTGTTACTAGACATTTACCAACCAAGTATTTAATCTTGAGAAGAATCAAAAAAGCTTTCCTAAGCACATACCATTTCCCAAATACTGAGCTAGGCAATTTAGGGTTTCAAAAGATAGTTTGAAGGTAAAATACTTGCTAGCATTTCCTTGCAGACTAATTAAGGAAAAGTGTATTAGTTAACTATTAGAGAATGGGAACACAAATCCAAGAAGCAAGACCCACCTTAAACAAATATCTAAATGCTTACCTATATTTATCAAGAGATTTGTAATTCTGTTTTCTTCTTTCCTTTTTGCCTTCTTTGCTATTGATTTGAGATTACATTTGAAGTTATAGTGTTTTCTTATTCCTTTTTAAATTTTTTTAGAATTGAAATTCTCTAACATTTTTGGTGGTTATTGTTAGACATTTTAAACTGTGTATCTTTCTCGATATATAATGTCATTCAATAGCTTTACAGTCCTCTTTCAACAACTTAGGGCATTATAATATTTACCAAAGCCAGATAAAAATTACAAGAAAGGAACATTGCAGATCAATATTTATAATGAATATAGACACAAAAATTAATTAGAAAATTAAATCCAACAATACTTATATAGAGATAATACATTAGGACTAAGATTTATCCTAGGAAAGTAAGGTTGGTTCAACATTCAAAAATCGATCAATGCAGGCTTCCCTGGTGGCGCAGTGGTTGAGGGTCCGCCTGCCCATGCAGGGGACATGGGTTCGTGACCCGGTCTGGGAAGATCCCACGTGCCGCGGAGCGGCTGGGCCCGTGAGCCATGGCCGCTGAGCCTGCGCGTCCGGAGCCTGTGCTCTGCAACGGGAGAGGCCACAACAGTGAGAGGCCTGCGTACCGAAAAAAAAAAAAAAAAAAAAAAAAAAATCGATCAATGCAAATCACCATGTGTAATTATCTCAATAGATGTAAAAAAATATCATTTGACTGAATCCAGCATCTATTAATGATAAAATACTCTCAACAAAAAATGGGTTGGAAGGAAATTACATCAAACTGATAATGAGCATCTATGAAAACCTATCACCGAGGTAATACTTACTGGTGAAAAACAGTGTTTTCTCCAGGATTTATGAACAAGAAAAGAACATCTGTTTTGACAGTTTTATTCAGTGTTAGGCTGGAGCTCCTAGCCAGTGCAGTAAGACAAGAATAAATAGAAGTATAAAGTTTGGGAAAGAAGAAGTAAACCTGTCCATATTTATAGATGATATGATTTTCCACTTAAAAAACCTTAATCTTTTTAAAAATATCTGTTATAAATAATGACTGACTTCAGCAAGGTAACAGGAGACAAGACTAATACAAAAAATATTTCATATTCTAGCATCAAACATTTGCAAAATGTAACTTACAAAGGTAATATCACTTAAAATAACATCAAAGACTTAAAATGCCAATAGTTAAAACACAATGTAAAAAATATCATAAAAAATTACACTTAAAATTACAAAATATTTTTGTAAGAAATAGAAGTATATTTAACTGAAGAGATATGCCATTTTCATTGATTGAAAGACACATTATTGTGAATGTATTGATATTTCATAAATGAATCTGTAGATGCAATATATTCTTAGCATATTTCTAAAAGGCTTTTTTGGTTTTTTTTTAGAAATTTACAAGATGATTTAAAATTTACTTGTAACTGCAAAAGGCTTGGAATATGTACAACTATTTTGAAAAAAAATTGAAAGATTTTTAAGAATTTCAAAAATTACCATAATGCTATAGTAATAAAGCCAATGTGGTACAGATGTAAACGTAGACGCATAGGTAAAGAGTAAAAAATTGAGATTCTCAAAAAAAAAAAAAACATGTATGTGGATAGTTGACTTTTAACAAAGCTACCAACACAATTCAATGAGAAAGAGGGTAGTCTTTCTACAAATGGTGCTGGGACAATTATATGCATATGGGGAAAATAAACATTGACTTTTACCTCACACTCTATACAACAACTAACTAAAAATAGATCATACACCTAAAGGTAGAAACTACTATTTTTAAACTTGTAGAAGAATACATAGGAGAAAATATCCACCATCTTGGAGTTGTCAACAATTAATTAGGACACAAAACGTAGTAGCAATAGTAGAAAAATTGATAGAAGTATAATACATAAAATTGTCAAGTGTTCTTCATAGGACACCCTTACAAAAATGAAAAGACAAAAACACAGATTGAGAAAACATTCACAATACATAAATCTAGCAAAAGCCTTGTATCCAGATGTACAATGACCCCCTCCAAAAAAATTGCACAATTAATATTATTTTGGTGTCTGCTTCTCAGTGGATCCAAACTAACACATTATTCTTCTTTTCTTATATATATATATATATATATATATATATATATATATATATATATATATATATATATTTTTTTCTACAAAAAAAAAATCTTGATGGGACTTTGATTTGATTTTCCATTAAATATATATATATATATATATATATATATATATATATATAAAATTCTGAGAAAATCCACCAATTTCTGTTGTCATTCTGAGGTACTGTCCTACCATAATAACAAAATGCTTTATGAAATGAATTTAATGCTACTTTTCATATAATTCTAGTGTCTTCCCCTGATAGTTTTCCATCTACCTCTTTAACTTTCTTAATGATAAACATTGGAATGGCTTCAGGCTAATATGTCTTAAGTACATGCACAAGTGCAAGGACAGTCCAAGATGAAAGTAAAATCTGCAATAGGAAATGAAGATCCCAAACCTTAATGGTTAGGTAATTCTAGTATGTGTCTTTGCAATTAAATAATAGGGCTATTTAATTCCTGCTTACTAATTTTGTTTACTCATGTCACTTCATAAACAGCTACTTAGCTCAGTCATCAAAGATAGGCTAATATAAATAGTTACAGGTAAGAAAAGTTACTGTATTTTGGGCACAGTCAACAAAGTTGTTGTATTTTGAGGCAAGGACTTGAGGAATATTTGCTGAGAAATATTTTCTGATTTGATTTCCCTTTTCTGGGTTATGTTTCCATGACAATCACTTTAACCTTTGATATCCCTATTCTAATTATAATATTTACAATTAAGTAGCTGACATGGGTGTATTTGGGCTATAATTAATATAATTTATGATTTAATTAAAATTATCCTAAGTCAATGACAGTAATCTATTTGTATGGAGGAACTGTGAGAAATTTAGGATATTTTTCTTCTAAGTTTTATCAGCATAAATAAATTTAAACAACACGCTGTAACTCTTTTGCTTTGCAACTTGATTCATCACATATTGCTGTTCCCCCAAAAATGTCTTTCCTAATTATGCTTTGTTCTCAACAATATTAAAGTTCATTGCCGCTCCCATAACACACAATGTGGTGTCTGTGTGAAAATTGCCTGGAAGCAATGTTGCCTGATGGGAGGATGCCAACTTATATTAAAAAGCAACTGTTAAGGATTTATCAATAAAAAAAAAAGAGTTAATTATATTAGTACTTATCTCTCTTCCCCTTTGGGCAGGTTAAATTATTAGGTTCATTTTTTATTTATTGAATACTTCATTGAAAGGTATGTCATCCATCTGTATGAAAACAACTATCACAAGAGCATAAAAGGTAACTCTATGTACACACTTCGAAAAAAGTAAATTTTGTAAAATAAGTGTTTCAAATATAATTATGTTTCTGACTGAAAAGGAAAGTTTAAAACTTTGAAAATCTGTGACAGAATCCAGGCTTTGCCTCCACTTTAACAAAAATCAACCCTTCACTTCACGCTTACTGTTCTTACTATTTTGTTTTCTTGTTAAAAAGAGATTCCAGAGGGCAATGGGTTCCACACAACTTAATTATGTGTCAGTTGAAAGATATAGATAGACACTATCAGTTATTAGGATTCTTATCAAGCCAGTAATGTGATACGGCTGTTGTACTAATAATGAAGTTTTAATTAGCTCTCAAAAATACTGGGCGCTTGTTTAAGGCCTCTAAATTGAATAGCACATGCTTTACCTGGAAGGCATGAATGCATCCCAAACATATCAAAGTAAGTGCCGAATACGTTGTATGCACATTAGGAGATAATAACTAGAAGGCTTAACATCTATCTTTGAAGAGCTATGTGTATAAAATATTCAGGGAAGTTCTTTCACATACTTAAATGATGGTCTTAAGAATACTATATTAGCAAATATGGTAGACAGGCAAATGGTTCAGTGTATCTGTTTATCTGAGTAGTATTGTCTGGGGAAAAGCACATTTCAACCAAAGTTTGAGTCATCTTTTATTTCAAATGGGAACATTCTTTCTTCCTAGCTATTCCAACAAAACAGTTATATTTTACTTTTTGCTTCTTTCCAATATTCTGACCCACGAGAAATTGTGCCAGACTCCTCATTCCTAATCCTTGGGTAGCTCACATATCTAAATGTTTAAGTAATTATTGATCTAAACTCCTATCACTAGAGAATTCTTGATGTCTTTTCAATACAGCAGGTGGATTTCAACCATGACTTCCTTGTGTGACTGCCTATTCATGCTGTACATGGTGTGTAGTTTAAACTAATATTACTGGAAATAACCCTTTCCATTCCCACCCACTCCTCTCTACACAAACACAACAAGAATTTTAAGCAGGGGACAGATTTTGATACAGAGCAAGGAGGAACTATAATGAGTTGCTACTGGAAAAATTGTATTTGTGTAATTTGTATGGCCAATTTTTATTTCTTCTCAAAACATCTCTTTTTACCAACCTAGTCTGGCTCTTGTTTTCGTATTTCAAAGGATGTGCTGCATGTCACTGTTGCTGTTAAGGATGTTTGTTGAATGAGCACAATAATTAGTTACCTGCTGTGTGTCAGGTACTTTGTGAGGCTCAGAGGTTCAAGGTGCTACCTGAAAATGCACATATTTCAGAGGCTTCTGTGGGTCAGAGATGGGGTCCTGGTGGATTTGAATTATGGATGAGAGTGAGTCAAGGGAATGGGGAATAGGGTGTGTGTGTGTGTGAAGAATTAAAAGCTCAGAGAAGAGCACATAGAGCTTGTGTGGGGACCTACAAGGCATTTGCTATTTCTGTATCACCATAGACATGAGGGTGAGGGCAGAGGCACAGGTATTGTGATTGCCTTGGGGGAGGCAGTGATTATTAGTCGCAGAGGGTCTAGGGCCATGTCTTGTCCATACATGTTTTCCTTCAAATTTTGGGACACTAGTACTTTCCTTCAACCTCAGAATGCTAAAAGGCCACACAGGTAGGAAGAAGGTATAGAACCCTTCCTTTTGACATTGCTTCAAAAATAATACTTACCAAATATATTATTTTTTTCTAGGAAGTATGGCATCTGTTACATGCCTAATAGGTTAGGATTTGGAGGGGGCACCAAAGTCATGAATAAAAAAGAGTAACACACATTTCAGGAGAACTAAACCAGAACAAAGCAGACTTATTGGTAAAGGGCCAATTCAGTGCACAAAAAGCAGGACCACTATTAAATTTAAGAGAGTAGTGGACAGAGGGAGATGGCGATACCAATTCTGAAGTTGAAACCTGAGGCCAGAAATGAGGAATTTGTATAAAAAAGATATTGAAGGTAACTTGTCTGTGAGGAAAGTTCATTAATGTGAATTTACTTATGATAGGAAACAACATGGCATAATTAAATGGAAAAGAGAATCCATTAGAACTTTGTCTAGAAAAATAAAACAAATTAAGAAATGTTTATTTTTATTTATAACAGAACTTAGTATTTGCAGCTATAGTCTAATTTTTCAAATTAATTTTCTGCCAAATTTTGACATGATTCTTCCCATAACATTGTTTGAGAGCATGTTTCATTCTGCTTTTGCAGCAGCATCACAAGGAAAGACATTTTAACAATAGTTTAAGAGCACTGTCAGTTGTTCCAGTGAAGTCTGTTGGTTATTCAAATACTTTTATTTTGAAATGCCTCTTAAGTTATCCTTCGTGTCAATTTTTCTTCATTAGAATTGGTCTAACCATTTTTGTGTGTGTGATTTGAACTCTTTCACAACAGTGTCATTAACTTTAGGAAGGCCACTATCTATAGTAAAATTTGCAATTTCATTTTTTTTTTATTTCTTTCAGAAGAAAGCCTTTTGAGTGATACTCCCGACACTCCTCTAATTTAGCTATTTTTTTTTTAGATTGAGGTATAATTGACATATCACATTATGTTAGTTTCAGGTATACAACATAAAAATTCAATGTTTGTATACATTGTGAAATGATCACCATAACGAGGCTAGTAAATGCTCACAATTTCATTTTATAGTCAATTTACATTCTATTTGCATTATAATCAGTGAATCACTGACTAATACAGTATGATCGATGTGAAAGGCAAAAGGGACTCTAGGGTAAAAAAGCAGAAAAGAATGAATGGAGAACTTAGTAAGTGGCCATTTTTATACATATTTTTATGAGAAGTTAAGTTTTGGTTCTCTACACAAACTCATAACTGAGGGGATACAGATAAATAATTCTCCTAAGAAGAGGACGTGGATACTAGCCAGGGTATTAACCAGGTTATTTCTTAGGAACTGACCCGTATGGTCTTCACTATTCCCCTCAGCCTGACTTTAGACAGCTTCCTTCCTGACTCTAGGCTCCTAGTTTCCTTGTTCTCAGAGCATTTACTTTAGAACACTTGTAATTATAAATCCTTTCTCTGTCCCTTTTAGATGTAAATTTTCTAAAACTGGCCTTTTGCCTGTTTTGCAATCCAGGACCTTCCTTCAAGTGCCTGGGAGCCACCTCTGAACTGAAAACATCAAGGGCAATAGCGCCCCAATCTCCCAGTTTCAGATGGGAGAGCAGAAGCTAACTTTGATGGGCCCCTCACTGCAAGTTGGAAAATTACCTCCAGTGATGAAATAGGAGAAAGTTTACTTTTTCTCCGTGTAAAGTCAATTAGCAAACACAGGTGGCCTAAGATCCAACCCAGCGCCACCCCCGCTTGCAGGACGTAGAGCTCAAACTGAGTTTTTCCCTCTCTCCACGATTGCAATAGCCTTCCTTTCCTGTTTACCTTTGTCCAGCACAATTTTTGCTTTGAAGACACCCATAAGGAACTCATCACATGAGCTGTGAGTCAGAGAACTTCCATCTCTTTAGCACATAGAGGCTTGGTGAGGTCTTAGCCCAGCCTATCCTTGTGTCACCTGAATGTTCCCAGGCTGAAAAATACCACAGACACAGATGTTTATGTTCTTACTGCAGATTTAAGTATTGCTGATAAGTTCCTCAGGATATGTTCTTTAACCTTCTTCTGTACAGTAAGTTCGTTCTCTTATATCATTTTGTGTTATTTCAATCCTATCATTTCCTCTTAAAACAACTCCCTAATAAAGAAAGCATATCATTCACATTATTAGGACTGTAACTTCACTCTCAAAAAGTATGCAATTGAGATTATGTAAAACAAAGGAAATAAAACTATACAATAAAAATAGTCTTTACCCTTTGAGGATATTTGGCTTGGCTAAAGCTTCAGAAGATTTCTAGAAAAATTATAACTTCATTTTGCCTCAGAATGCTTCTCTGATCATTGATATCATCACCCATTCAATAACCATTTATTGAACCTTTAAATTTGTGCCAGGAACCATTCTAGGCATACAGGATTTAAAATACGGATTGTCACATTGCAGAATTACCCTCCAGATCATTTTTATGCAATGTTGACCCAATACACATTATGAGCTGCTGACCCAGAAAGTCTGAAAGATTCAGAAGAGACTATGGAAGAAATAGAACTTTTATTTCTCTAGTATATGCATGCATATTTGTTTCTTTGGCTTAAATAGAAAATAAGTAAACTTAATACAAAAATATTTTACGTTCCTATTTCACCATTCTGCTCATTGGTATGTTTATAACTATCCACTTTTAACCACTACAGCAATTGGTTTTCATTGATGACATCAAAATCTGAGATGACATTAACATATGCTCAATCTGACTTAAGATGTCAAAAATCTTATTATGTGGTATATGTAAGAAAGGAGTTGGATATCAAACAAGGGGTAATACAAAATTGCATTTAAAAATAGGAAAATGAAAGTTAATAAAAAGAAGGTAAAGACTAATTTATCTATTAAAAGTATAGAGAAGGAATTTTAAAATTTTACAGCTTTCAGTGCCATTTGGATTATCTACTTTGCATGAAACAAGATTATGTGAAGACCGTTTTCCTTTTATGATGTCACCTTCCATGATAGTTGTTCTGTTATTGGAGATTCTCAGTTCATTACCTGCACAGAATGAGAACTGGAAATTCTATAAGTTATTTTTATTGAGCCAAGTTACCTCTCTTCATAGTATACATTTCGTTAATTATTCCTCTTCCGCATACTGTTTTAGATGCACATATATCATTTCTAGTCCTTATTTGTACATTTGAAGTGATTCATAATAAAATATTTAATAAAATACATAGAAAAGGATTCAGAACCTGTACTCTTACATTTTAAAATGGCTACTGCAGACACAATTTACTTTTTGCGGGGTTTTTTGTTGTTATTTTTAATTTTTTAAATTTTTAGTCATTTTCTTTATTTTTTAAATTTATTTCACAATTTATTTCGTTATTTTGGAGTTTGTGTGGTTTGTTCATGAATGAGTGGCCCTTAATTATTTCAGCTATATAATAAATCTTGATATTTGTTCATGCAAAGTCCACCACTTTAATCTGAGTTGTAGATATCTTCCATTTATTATCCCAGGTCCACTGTTTGTTATTTTTACCCTGATAGCTGGCCAGGAGTTGACTTCTGTGGATTCCAGGGACTTCCTTGTCCTCAAGCTTTTCCTTGAATTTGGCCAACAGACAACTAGGATAGGAGATGAGAGGGAGGGAGGGAGGAAAGTGATGATGCCTTATCTTTTTCTACGAGGCTAGATTCATTTTGCTAGTGATTTCAGAAATCCTGAGGAAGACTGTACTTAGCCCCCTCCCCCTTTCCTAGTACTACTGCTGGTTTTGTTAATAAGATTACTCCAGCCGGGAGAATATGTTATGTACAGGTGATCTAAGTAGGAGTTAGGAGACAGTGATCGTTTAAGTAGCTTATATGCGACTCTGACAGTTCTCTTTCTAAAATTATTTTAATAATTTAACTTTCCCCTCTGAATAATGTCCAAACTCCTTTCATTGTCAGGATGGCCTTCACAGAGTGGTGCCTGTCCCTCTGATCTCATTTCTTCTGTCCCCACTACACCAGGCACTTCAGCCTTCTTGCAGTTACTCAGAGATGAGCTTTTTCCTGCCTCATGACCTCGCACTATGTGGCTCTGTCTGCTGATCTGCATAAGCCTCCCTCCACCTCACTGACTCCCCATTCAAATATCACCCCTCGGAGCAGCTTTGGCTGGTCACTTCAAAGTATTCTGAGTTTCTCTCTAACACCTATTCTGCTTTACTTGGCTTTATAACATGTATTTTTGCTTTGCAATGTTTATCTTGTGTGAACTTTGTTTATTTATTTAATACCTGTCTTCTCTGTAAGGGAAAGGACCTTGGCTTGCTTACAATCACATTTTCTAACCAAGAACCAGTGTAGGCTGTAGTAACTGCTCAATAAACATTTGTTAGATGAAATGCAATGCCAGGCAAACACATTAATAGATTTGCTGAGCTGGTGTCTGTGCCACCATTACATTACCCTGTGTCAATCCCTGCATATGTGAGTCAACCTAATTTTAAATCTTCTCACAAACTGGCTTTGGCATAGAAGAGGATCTCTACTTCCATACTTTTCTAGAACATTTAAAACTACAGTCAGGTTGTTTCCATCTCTGGGCTATTGTAAAGAGAGCTGCAATGAACATTTTGGTACATGACTCTTTTTGAATTATGGTTTTCTCAGGGTATATGCCCATTAGTGGGATTGCTGGGTCATATGGTAGTTCTATTTGTAGTTTTCTAAGGAACCTCCATACTGTTCTCCATAGTGGCTGTACCAATTCACATTCCCACCAGCAGTGCAAGAGTGTTCCCTTTTCTCCACACCCTCTCCAGCATTTATTGTTTCTAGATATTTTGATGATGCCCATTCTGACCGGTGTGAGATGATATCGCATCGTAATTTTGATTTGCATTTCTCTAATGATTAATGATGTTGAGCATTCTTTCATGTGTTTGTTGGCAGTCTGTATACCTTCTTCGGAGAAATGTCTATTTAGGTCTTTTGCCCATTTTTGGATTGGGTTGTTTTTTTTGTTATTGAGCTGCATGAGCTGCTTATAAATTTTGGAGATTAATCTTTTGTCAGTTGCTTCATTTGCAAATATTTTCTCCCATTCTGAGGGTTGTCTTTTGGTCTTGTTTATGGTTTCCTTTGCTGTGCAAAAGCTTTTAAGTTTCATTAGGTCCAATTTGTTTATTTTTGTTTTTATTTCCGTTTCTCTAGGAGGTGGGTCAAAAAGGATCTGGCTGTGATTTATGTCATAGAGTGTTCTGCCTATGTTTTCCTCTAAGAGTTTGATAGTTTCTGGCCTTACATTTAGGTCTTTAATCCATTTTGAGCTTATTTTTGTGTATGGTGTTAGGGAGTGATCTAAGTGTCCACCATCGGATGAATGGATAAAGAAGATGTGGCACATATATATAATGGCATATTACTCAGCCATAAAAAGAAACGAAATTGAGCTATTTGTAATGAGGTGGATAGACCTAGAGTCTGTCATACAGAGTGAAGTAAGTCAGAAAGAGAGAGACAAATACCGTATGCTAACACATATATATGGAATTTAAGAAAAAAACATGTCATGAAGAACCTAAGGGTAAGATGAGAGTAAAGACACAGACCTACTAGAGAATGGACTTGAGGATATGGGGAGGCGGAAGGGTAAGCTGTGACAAAGCGAGAGAGAGGCATGGACATATATATGCTACCAAACGTAAAATAGATAGCTAGTGGGAAGCAGCTTCATAGCACAGGGAGATCAGCTCGGTGCTTTGTGACCACCTAGAGGGGTGGGATAGGGAGGGTGGGAGGGAGGGAGACGCAAGAGGGAAGAGATATGGGAACATATGTATATGTATAACTGATTCACTTTGTTATAAAGCAGAAACTAACACACCATTGTAAAGCAATTATACTCCAATAAAGATGTAAAAAAAAAAAAAAAAAAAAAACTACAGTCAGCCCTCCACATCCACAGATTCAACCAACCATGGTTTGAAAATATTCAGAAAAAAAATTTCCAGAAAGTTCCACAAAGCAAACCTTGAATTTTATGAATGCCAGCATCTATTTGCATAGATGTAGACAATAATTAGATATTATAAGTCATCTAGAGATGATTTAAAGTATATGGGAGGGGCTTCCCTGGTGGCGCAGTGGTTGAGAGTCCGCCTGCCGATGCAGGGGACACGGGTTCGTGCCCCGGTCTGGGAAGATCCCACATGTCGCGGAGCGGCTGGGCCCGTCAGCCATGGCCGCTGAGCCTGTGTGTCCGGAGTCTGTGCTCCGCAACGGGAGAGGCCACAACAGTGAGAGGCCCGCGTACCGAAAAAAAATAAATAAATAAATAAATAAATAAAATAAAGTATATGGGAGGATGTGCACAGGTTATTTGCAAATATCACCTATGCAAGGGACTTGAACATCCTTGGATTTTGGTATCCACTGGGTGTATGTTAAATACAAAATGAAAACTTTCTGGATAGAAAGCTTCAAATTGAAGATATAATGATATAGAAATGAAACTTTAAATCTGTAATTCCAGATCACCTTATCTAAGACTCAAAAGTAGGTGTTTGCTGTGTAAATTTGGAAGAAGGAAAATAACCTATCACAGTGCCTAAGATAGGGGTTCAGGGGAGAGTTGATTTTATTGTTCATAATATTTAGAGGAATGTGGGTTCCTCACATGTGTCCTTAAAAAGCAGTAGAATTGAGTATCCTTAAAGCCTTCACTTAATACTAGTGATTAGAAGCAAGCAAAATAGTATTCATATTTCATAAAACAGGGAACACAATGAGTAATGCAAGAGCAGAGATATCCGTTAACACAGCATGGATTGTAAATGATTTGTACGCAAACAATTTAAAACTTCTCTTAAGTGAAAAAGTTTGTCAGAATGTGTTTAAAAATTAAATAATATATGCATAAGTATATATATTATTTAATAGACATATCTATTAAAATGACAAAACAACGAACTATGGAAAGACTTACAAAAAACCATTATGATTAGATAAATTTAATCAAACAAAGCAGCAAGAAGAAAGAAGATAGGAATCATCAAACATAAGCCCCAGGAGACCAGGAATTTTTGACTGTACTATTCACTGTTGAATTCACACCACCTAGAAGAGTGTCTGGAACATAGTAGGCACTCAAAATTATTTCTTGAATGAATGAATAATAACTTAAAAACAAAAAACATAAAAGCAATAAAAAGGAGAAAGAATATCACTTTATATTACCAAATCAGTGTTTATAAGTAATATGTATGAGTCACAAAGTTTAGATGCTAATTGGCACATAATACATACATCAAAAAAGGTATCATACAAGGAGCTTTTATAAAAATTAATTGTGGATAAAAAAGTTAATGTACCAATATTAATATATAATAAATCAAGGATATAGAAAGGAAAAACAATATTATTACAATAAAAATTAATCTGGGTCTTCCCTGGTGGCACAGTGGTTGACAGTCCGCCTGCCAATGCAGGGGACACGGGTTCGTGCCCGGGTCTGGGAAGATCCCACATGCCGCGGAGCGGCTGGGCCCGTGAGCCATGGCCGCTGAGTCTGCGCGTCCGGAGCCTGTGCTCCGCACCGGGAGAGGCCACAACAGTGAGAGGCCCGCGTACCGCAAAAAAAATTAAATTAAATTAATCTGTATTTATATGGCATAAAAACCAGAGACTGTATCTACATTTGATCGTTTATTAAGTCACAAAGAAAAAGAATGGATAGATTATAAATCAGATATTATACTGGTCATATATTTGTACCTCAAGAATAAAAATATTATGATACTAGAAATAAATTTTGAAAATGTACAGATTGCCATTACCACCCCCTCAAAAAATATTTGGTATTTAAGAATATGTCTTCAATCCATCATTAGAGGAATAAAAACTCAGAATCTGAACAATCGTTGAAAAGATTATGAAACCTGGAGCTCTATATATCAAACCTTTATGGATTTATGCCTAAAGTTATATTTGGGGTAAATTATTAACTGCTTTTGTTTTAAAAAAAAAATAGAGTATTCACTCAAAAATGTAAAAACATAGAAAAAGGCAAAATTAAAAACAATCATCGAAAGACAAAATATTACTAGAGAATGGACTTGAGGATATGGGGAGGGAGAAGGGTAAGCTGGGAAGAAGTGAGAGAGAGGCATGGACATATATACGCTACCAAACGTAAGGTAGATAGCACAGGGAGATCAGCTCGGTGCTTTGTGACCGCCTGGATGGGTGGGATAAGGAGGGTGGGAGGGAGGGAGACGCAAGAGGGAAGAGGTATGGGAACATATGTATATGTATAACTGATTCACTTTGTCATAAAGCAGAAACTAACACACCATCGTAAAGCAATTATACTCCAATAAAGATGAAAAAAAAGAAAATATTCAATTAAAAAACTAATGCTCTATTATTGTTGCTATTTTCTCAGAAATTTAATAAAAACTGAAACCACTCATAAAATTACAAAATAGCGGGGCTCAAATATTTGGTTATTTTATTTGACAATGTTTTTTGAAAAATATAGATTAATAACATTGACATAATAAATAGAAAATATAAATAGTCCAAAACCAAAGAAATACAGTAATATATATATATATATATGTATGTATGTATAGATAAATCTTTGCCCCCAGAAAGTTCTGAGATTTGTCATTTGTGTTTGGAGACCTGATTTCTGTACTTTTTAATCATTTAGCATGTTGTTTAACTTCTATAACTGTTGTGTTAGATAAACATGTGAAAAACTAATGAACTTTATTTTGCCCATGAATATGTTTGTACATATTCTTTGTCAAAACGTTTATTTATTTTAAAGCTGGAAAATAGCACGTTATTCTTTTCAGTGCTCTTGTACAACATTCCCTATATAGATATTTCCAGTAATTTTACAGATAATTTTAAAATTATATTTAAGCTTTTAGCATAGTTTTTAAATAATTACATTACCGTTCTTTTTTCTTTAGTTGTTAGTAGTAATTCCAGGAAATCAAATATTGTTCTATGTATTCAATTTGTAGTTATTAAGTTTTCAAGGGAAGGTGTACTGAAATAGCTTTTATTCTCATTGGAATATTGATTCTCAAAACAACTCGACTTATTTTAATTTAGCTATTAAAGTAGCAATGAAGAGCAAAATTAATAGGAATTTAGCAAATGTATGTGTCTCTGTCTCTTTACTTCCTTCCTCTCAAATCCATAACCCCATGCTGCCAGCACACACACAGTTTTGCTTATGAAACCCCTTCCTACTAGGTTGTGATAATTTCATTGAAAGAATTAAAAACACCAGGACAGAATAGTTAAACACATAGCTCTTGACAAAAGGTCAAACATGCTATAATGTTAAAAAATAGTTTCCCCACTTCTTTCAATATCATTTTATAGTTTAATTATTTAGAATATTTTCAAGCAATTTTTAACATTAAAGAGAATATGTTAACCTATTTAAGTCCTTCTGCTTTCTAATATGTGAAATAATTTATCTATATTTGAAGCTCATTTATTATTTTTAGTATTTTTTTAAAGTTAGAAGCTATAATCCTGACCTATCTTGATTAATAACGATGCTCAATGAACTTTACTCCTGTAAATAGGACATTTTCAATGGAAACAGCCGTGTGATTCATAATCATTATTACACCAGCAACAGTCTCATTGTAATATTTATTTTAGTGGCCCAGTCACTATTATGTTTGATAAAATTAGACAATCAGTGCTTTATGGAGATTAAGATTGTATCAGAGAGTTTCAAAAGAATGAGAGAGGAAGGTCTCCAGATGGGTATCTTTTAATTTCCTTCCTAGAGCCTAAAAGTTGAACCAGTAGAAACTTTACAGGAATGAATAATTCTTTTCCTGTATCTGTCAGTGTCCTAATTTAGGGCAGTCTTCAACTGGTAGGATGCTTCTAGCTGGTCTATTTCACTTATAAGAGTCAGAAAGAGCATATTGTATGGCCTACATTTTTGTTTGTTTGTGGTTATAAAAATAACCCCATAATTACAAATGGAGAGTTGAATCCATGTTTCGTGGACTGATTCATTTATTGAGTGTTGTGAATTATTGTTTTTATGAAAAGGATTCCATTATCTGTTAACTTATTGGAATTCTATGGATCTGAGTGCCTATGAATGTTTGAACATGAATATGTAAAATTGTAGGGCTACAGTGTTGTCTACATTCTTCTGGAGACAGAGACCCTAATATAACCTGAAATTGTAATTTGAAAAAATCATAACTTATTTTTTATTGATGAATGGGGGAAAAAAGTATTTAGTTCTTTGTACTATACCATATCGTAATTTAAACTAAGCTAAATAATGCATGCACAGCCCTGTTTTTTCTATCTGATACCCTATCAACCTCTTCCATTTCTAGTTCTATTCTGTGTAAGTACTAAGTAGATCCTAAACTTTTTTTAACCTGCAGTTTGGTAAAAGAGTGGAATTAAAAGAAAATAATCCTCTAAGGTCTGAGGCCTATCTTAATTTGGGCTGCTATCTCTCACACTCATTACTCACATTTCCAGAGGCTGGGGGTCTGAGGTCAGGGTGCCAGCATGGTTGGGTTCTTAGTAAGGCCCTCTCCCTAGTTTATGGATGGCCATCTCCTCTGTAGAGAGAAAAGGCTGCCTCTCTCCCTCTTATAAGGACACGTATCTCACGTGGGCTCCACTGTCATGACCTAATTACCTCCCAAAAACTCACCTTCAGACAGCATCACATTAGGGCTTCAGTGTATGAATACTGGGGGGACACAAATGTTCAATCCATAGTAGAGCCCATAGGTAAAGAGAAATATGCAGCAAAACATGTGTGCAAACATATTGCTATTTTCTTTATGATTTTTAGGGTTTTTCCCCATTGGGTTTTTTTCCCCATTACTTAGATCAGGTTTTAGAAATAGATAGGTGATATTTTAGGTATCACTTACTGACTTTGTGGACCCCTGGGCTTAATATGACAGCATAAGAGATGGGATTGTGGCTCCAGAGAAGAAAATGACATTTGATGGAAAGGTACTACCATGGATCTCCAGAAATAATGTTAAAAATGTAAGAATTTATGTCCTAAGAAATCAATTTATTTACTTTGATTATTTGAATTTAAAGATGATGCTACTAATTTTTAGTGATAAAGCTGCCTTTAAAAGTTTGTAAAATTCAGCTTTTCAAGCGTAGAACAGGAAATATATCTGGGGAAAGA